>NW_008751754.1:1271830-1272471 GCF_000715545.1 Opisthorchis viverrini | reverse complement strand
CAAATTTATGTTGAGTGTCCAGCGGCTGAGAGCTTGTTCAGATTGCCAGTATGACGCATATAGTACAAAGAGTCAGATAACAAACTAATGCAAGCGAGCCTCCAACTAGTGGGTTTGGAGTATTTTAGGGTGTCTATGTAGGACCAGTGCCAGAGATAATGGTCGATACCTCGTCGGTCTACCAACAGGCGTAAAGAATAACCAAAAGCGTTGTTGCGTGGTCTCGGTAGGGTGGATGGTTACACAAGTAGCAACGGGCTAAAAAGGCTGGACGAATGGGCTGGTTTTTAGGTACATAGTACTTGAGTTGAGTAATCGAACATGCACTGCCTAGATCAATTTCCTATTCATCAGCGGTGGCTACCCGAACACGACCGGGCGGAGTTATTCCTCTCTCTCTGGTTCACAGACTGCAGCACCACCAATAGAACGTTTGCACAAGCAGCTTGAACGGTTGGTTGGCGAATTCAAGTTTCTGGATCCATGTATAACCACAAGCAATTGATGTCACATCAATAATAATAATAATAATGTATATTCGCACCTTGTGGGTGGCATACCGTCTGGCATGATCATGCTTTTACAGTCAGGCTGGGGTATGACAGGGGGGATTTCGGGTAGTGGGGATTGCGCAAAAAGGG
>NW_008751754.1:1271356-1271488 GCF_000715545.1 Opisthorchis viverrini | reverse complement strand
AGTGGGGTGGTTAAATTCGAACGAGTAGTCCAACAGGTTAGAATGGAATGTCATGTGGCAGTTGGGGTCACTGAAACGCGTAGGTAAGAGGTCTCGGTTGGGAGGGTGTTCTATCAAACTGAGTATGGCAGT
>NW_008751754.1:1269962-1270802 GCF_000715545.1 Opisthorchis viverrini | reverse complement strand
GGTGTGAGTCCAGTGCTTGGAGCAGTCAAGGAGCTTTTAAGGCACATATGTAGCGTGGAAGTTTCCACGTACGTACTGGTACGGGCAGCTTTGAGTTTTATGGTGTGGAATTTTTCCGTGGAGGTGAGAAGTGCCTGGGATGTTAGAAGACGCGCGTCATCCTTTTCATCCCGAAATTGCGTTATTATGGAGCAGCACAGATGGTTTTGACTTTCGGAGCCGCCGAGCTGTGCACATGGTATCCAGCATGCCGCATGCTGTCAAGATGGCAGTTTTGGTGTGCTCAAGCGGAGCTCGATCAGCTGCGTTGAATACTAGGGCCTGATGCCGACATTCGATGCGTTGACAAATCTCTGACGCAATCGTGACAATTGAAATAGACGCTTTTTCTAAGTTCGTAGGATCACATGTTGCATCAGAATTTAGGAGACATGCGGTCGATTGTATGGTTCGCAAGGAAGACATTTCACTTTCTATATTATGTAGACGAATTCTGAGATTTTCCAGGTCTTTAAGGTCCTGAGATTCTACTGGTAGTTGTGAGGGGAGAGTGTTGCCAGGTTGCGGAAGCAAAGATATATCAGTTAGGACTATTGAACAATCTATGGTTGTCTGTGGTACAGTTTTTGCCGGCCTCGATATATGTGGGGGTTGGGAGTTGGGTCTTGTGGCTGCGATTCGCCTCTTTGGATATACTGTGGAGATAGTTGATGGGGATTCGGGGTCTGGCAACCGCTTAGAGGAGGAAGACGGGAGCGGTGTCATAATGAAGTACTTCGGAGTAGGTTGAGGGTAAACTGAATTGGTGGGCAAACGGCGGCACGTCGTCAGGGACGATTA
>NW_008751754.1:1269259-1269952 GCF_000715545.1 Opisthorchis viverrini | reverse complement strand
ACTCGCGGTACGCGTGGTTTGGTGTATTTATCATGTAGTTATGAGGAGGCCGAAGCAAGGTGCGGTTAGATTGATAACAACAAGGGATAGATTCTCGAGTGCGTTTTTGGGGGTCTTGCACGTATCGTGGCCTTGACAGTAGATATTTGAGTCCGAGGGCGTATTTTGGTGGAGGTGTAACGCGGAGAGAGTGACAAGAACGAGTGCTGTGAGCGTCTTCTGTAGTCACTGCCCTGGATGGAGGACGTGCCCGTCAGTTAATTCAGTGCCAGGAGAGAATTCTGCTGGGCTGATGGGTGCATTTGTAGTTTTCACGGATGGTGAAGCAAAGAGTCCATTTGTAGGAGCGATAAAGGGCTCAGGGTCCTGTAAGGCTATGAAGTGAGACGCTTCTGAGTAGTCTGGTGTGAGTCCAGTGCTTGGAGCAGTCAAGGAGCTTTTAAGGCACATATGTAGCGTGGAAGTTTCCACGTACGTACTGGTACGGGCAGCTTTGAGTTTTATGGTGTGGAATTTTTCCGTGGAGGTGAGAAGAGCCTGGGATGTTAGAAGACGCGCGGCATCCTTTTCATCCCGAAATTGCATTATCATGGCGCAACACAGATGGTTTTGACTTTCGGAGCCGCCGAACTGTGCACATGGTATCCAGCATGCCGCATGCTGTCAAGATGGCAGTTTTGGTGTGCTCAAGCG
>NW_008751754.1:1264737-1267707 GCF_000715545.1 Opisthorchis viverrini | reverse complement strand
TATTCCGATGTTTTGTTCGGTATTATGGGCGCAAACCTCAACCACAAGGTAAAACTGCAAAGACGACAGCTCTGTGCATATTTCTTTTTAACCTCAACTTTGCTTGTGTCCAATAGCGGTGGTAATGTTCTGATTTACTGAGCAATCGCACAAGTCTGTGTCGGCCCATGGTTTCTTGCTTCACTCACTCTGGTATACCAAAAGGCACGGTAGCCTCAGACGGCCATCATGCAGACAAAGTAAAACTATTACAACTGTGTTTATGGGTAACTCACAGAGTGTTCCACAAGTTCGTGAAGGAATCTCAATGGGGAGGCGAGATGCGTCTTGCCAATATGCTAGATCCAGATTTCCTGGTATTCTGACAAATCAGGGCACGCCTTCATNGGGATGGGTCGCGTCCGAAAATGGTCAAACGTTGAGACGGAAGTGGGTGTGTGGGATGGTGGGGGCGAATAAGGGCCTGAGCTGGCCGCCAGTATATAAGGGAGTGGGGTTTCATCAAACTCGCGGTACGCGTGGTTTGGTGTATTTGTCATGTAGTTATGGGGAGGCCGAAGCAAGGTGCGGTTAGATTGATAACGAGGGATAGATTGTCGAGTGCGTTTTTGGGGGTCTTTCACGTATCGTGGCCTTGACAGTAGATATTGGAGTCCGAGGGCGTATTTTGGTGGAGGTGTAACGCGGAGAGACAGTGACAAGAACGAGTGCGGTGAGGGTCTTCTGTAGTCACTGCCCTGGATGGAGGACGTGCCCGTCAGTTAATTCAGTGCCAGGAGAGAATTCTGCTGGGCTGATGGGTGCATTTGTAGTTTTCACGGATGGTGAAGCAAAGAGTCCATTTGTAGGAGCGATAAAGGGCTCAGGGTCCTGTAAGGCTATGAAGTGAGACGCTTCTGAGTAGTCTGGTGTGAGTCCAGTGCTTGGAGCAGTCAAGGAGCTTTTAAGGCACATATGTAGCGTGGAAGTTTCCACGTACGTACTGGTACGGGCAGCTTTGAGTTTTATGGTGTGGAATTTTTCCGTGGAGGTGAGAAGAGCCTGGGATGTTAGAAGACGCGCGGCATCCTTTTCATCCCGAAATTGCATTATCATGGCGCAACACAGATGGTTTTGACTTTCGGAGCCGCCGAACTGTGCACATGGTATCCAGCATGCCGCATGCTGTCAAGATGGCAGTTTTGGTGTGCTCAAGCGGAGCTCGATCAGCTGCGTTGAATACTAGGGCCTGATGCCGACATTCGATGCGTTGACAAATCTCTGACGCAATCGTGACAATTGAAATAGACGCTTTTTCTAAGTTCGTAGGATCACATGTTGCATCAGAATTTAGGAGACATGCGGTCGATTGTATGGTTCGCAAGGAAGACATTTCACTTTCTATATTATGTAGACGAATTCTGAGATTTTCCAGGTCTTTAAGGTCCTGAGATTCTACTGGTAGTTGTGAGGGGAGAGTGTTGCCAGGTTGCGGAAGCAAAGATATATCAGTTAGGACTATTGAACAATCTATGGTTGTCTGTGGTACAGTTTTTGCCGGCCTCGATATATGTGGGGGTTGGGAGTTGGGTCTTGTGGCTGCGATTCGCCTCTTTGGATATACTGTGGAGATAGTTGATGGGGATTCGGGGTCTGGCAACCGCTTAGAGGAGGAAGACGGGAGCGGTGTCATAATGAAGTACTTCGGAGTAGGTTGAGGGTAAACTGAATTGGTGGGCAAACGGCGGCACGTCGTCAGGGACGATTACGCAGAAGAAGGTTAAACGCGCTGGGGACTGACACCTATTATGCTTACTGAAGAAGGGAGACCTGTTTAACTCTGTGACTGCAGACAATTAGGGACCCCTGTTGGAAAAATAGTTAACTAGTATAAAAAATGGTTAATGACCTATGGGCAGGCTGTAATAAAAAGTTTTTACAACACCTGACCTTGGAATTTCGGTTTCGCGCTCGTCCACCGCGCTAACCAATCAGCCCTCACCATTGGATGGCAACCGTTAGCAATCTAGGTGGCGCTCTACGCTGACAGACGATGTTTTATGAGGTATCTGTGGTTAGCCTATCGACCTTGCCAGTTGCTGTTGTCCGTGAGACCGATTGTGGTATCATGGCTATTGCTGTGATAGGGAGCCATGGCCATCATGTGGAGATCTTCACGCATGTCCACCAGGTGGGTGTGCACGTAGCAACAAAGCTATTATTTATTCGCCTGCAAGTCGAGCAAATGCAGCCTTCCGTCCATCGAGCGACCTATCAAGAGAGCATGCTATTATGTTGACTTGAATCTGTCCATTGAAAGCCAGTCAAGCGTGCCACGTGAAGCTCTCGCAACAAAAATCTTTTGCCCAACTTTGGAGTAGATATGGACTGGTAAGATGAAGTCAAATTACGAGCACAAGTTTTGTAAACCCCGCTTTTGAGCCCATGATGACGAGGATTTCGTCTGGTTTCTCACGAAATGACCGCCTCTCAGGCCCTCTTCGGAGACACAACTGGACAAATAGCCTTAATTATTCCGATGTTTTGTTCGGTATTATGGGCGCAAATCTCAACCACAAGGTAAAACTGCAAAGATAACAGCTCTATGCATATTTCTTTTTAACTTCAACTTTGCTTGTGTCCAATAGCGGTGGTAATGTTCTGATTTACTGAGCAATCGCACAAGTCTGTGTCGGCCCATGGTTTCTTGCTCCACTCACTCTGGTATACAAAAAGGCACGGTAGCCTCAGACGGCCATCATACAGACAAAGTAAGACTATTACAACTGTGTTTATGGGTAACCCACAGAGTGTTTCACAAGTTCGTGAAGGAATCTCAATGAGGAGGCGAGATGCGTCTAGCTAATTTACTAGATCCTGATTTCCTGGTATTCTGACAAATCAGGGCACGCCTTCATATGATCCGTAGCCCGCACGTGGCACATCCGTCCAAATGATGTGCTCTTTGGTTGTTGGGGGTGCCCGGCCTTT
>NW_008751754.1:1233021-1263634 GCF_000715545.1 Opisthorchis viverrini | reverse complement strand
GGGGTTGGGAGCTGGGTCTTCTGGCTGCGATTCGCCTCTTTGGATATACTGTGGAGATAGTTGATGGGGATTCGGGGTCTGGCAACCGCTTAGAGGAGGAAGACGGGAGTGGTGTCATAATGAAGTACTTCGGAGTAGGTTGAGGGTTAACTGAATTGGTGGGCAAACGGCGGCACGTCGTCAGGGACGATTATGCAGAAGAAGGTTAAACGCGCTGGGGACTGACACCTATTATGCTTACTGAAGAAGGGAGACCTGTTTAACTCTGTGACTGCAGACAATTAGGGACCCCTGTTGGAAAAATAGTTAACTAGTATAAAAAATGGTTAATGACCTATGGGCAGGCTGTAATAAAAAGTTTTTACAACACCTGACCTTGGAATTTCGGTTTCGCGCTCGTCCACCGCGCTAACCAATCAGCCCTCACCATTGGATGGCAACCGTTAGCAATCTAGGTGGCGCTCTACGCTGACAGACGATGTTTTATGAGGTATCTGTGGTTAGCCTATCGACCTTGCCAGTTGCTGTTGTCCGTGAGACCGATTGTGGTATCATGGCTATTGCTGTGATAGGGAGCCATGGCCATCATGTGGAGATCTTCACGCATGTCCACCAGGTGGGTGTGCACGTAGCAACAAAGCTATTATTTATTCGCCTGCAAGTCGAGCAAATGCAGCCTTCCGTCCATCGAGCGACCTATCAAGAGAGCATGCTATTATGTTGACTTGAATCTGTCCATTGAAAGCCAGTCAAGCGTGCCACGTGAAGCTCTCGCAACAAAAATCTTTTGCCCAACTTTGGAGTAGATATGGACTGGTAAGATGAAGTCAAATTACGAGCACAAGTTTTGTAAACCCCGCTTTTGAGCCCATGATGACGAGGATTTCGTCTGGTTTCTCACGAAATGACCGCCTCTCAGGCCCTCTTCGGAGACACAACTGGACAAATAGCCTTAATTATTCCGATGTTTTGTTCGGTATTATGGGCGCAAACCTCAACCACAAGGTAAAACTGCAAAGACGACAGCTCTGTGCATATTTCTTTTTAACCTCAACTTTGCTTGTGTCCAATAGCGGTGGTAATGTTCTGATTTACTGAGCAATCGCACAAGTCTGTGTCGGCCCATGGTTTCTTGCTCCACTCACTCTGGTATACCAAAAGGCACGGTAGCCTCAGACGGCCATCATGCAGACAAAGTAAAACTATTACAACTGTGTTTATGGGTAACTCACAGAGTGTTCCACAAGTTCGTGAAGGAATCTCAATGGGGAGGCGAGATGCGTCTTGCCAATATGCTAGATCCAGATTTCCTGGTATTCTGACAAATCAGGGCACGCCTTCATATGATCCGTAGCCCGCACATGGTACATCCGTCCAACTGATGTGCTATTTGGTTGTTGGGGGTGCCCGGCCTTTGGCCATTTCAACGACCTTGAAAGCTCGTCCACTTAAACAAAATGCTATGAGCAACACATCACCGAATCATACATATGGGTTGAACTAACTGGCCGCAAGAGTTACAACTTCAAAAGTTTCATAGATTTGCCTAACAAAATTTGGATTTACTTTTAGTGGACGGCTCACTAATTGGTGCTAAACTGCTGTGCTTGAGGAATCTCAGTTGCATGATATCGGCTGTTTACTTATGTATTCAAAGTTTCTTATGCTCCTCGTTTATAATCAACTCCTAGAATATCTCCCATTCTTGTAACCTGCTAACCCGAGAATCCACCAAAAGTCCGTCCGATTTCCTGCATTATCATTCTCGCTGCGTTTCTAAGTTGGCTACTTTTAGCATTGCATGGAGTCCACTGAATGTATTCGGTGGTGCGCCCCAATTTATCTAAAGGAATGGTGTACCTTCAGTGAGTGCAGTTTTTACCAAGCAATTCTTAAGGGTTTAGACATCAGGAGAGAGTGCCTCCAGATTTTTTTCGGGGGACATTTGTAGCAACTTTGAAACGATCGACCAAGAAATCCTAATGCGTCGACCTGCCGGGGAAAAACGAGCCTTTTCCGTCCCTGTCGCACAATTATCTTATTGATGAAGAACAATATGTTCATAATCGCGGAAAATCGTTGACATTTCTGGTCAGCGAACCTAACGTGTCATCTGGAACGCTTTTGCTGCTGTTTTGCTCAGTTTTGCACGGACGCCCCGAAACCCGATGGTGTGCACTTTGATGAAACAATTTTTGGTGAATCATTTTCCGCACTGTTAGACAAGAGTAGGATAGCAAGGCTGTCTGTTGGTTACGCAGCACGCACCATTATTTGTGCCAAATATTGCGCCACGGGTCAGTTAATCCAACCGCACAATAGCAGGTTTTTACTATGGTGATATAAGTTACATACTGTGCGAGTACCTCTGCCAAATATCTATATTTAATTACAATCCCCAATGAATCGGCAAGGCGTAAACGCAATAATGAAACCTTTTTAACCTTTTTATGATCGGATTATCCTTGTAATTTTTTTCTCAAAATGGCTAACTCAGCTATCCAAAAGTTTACACCTGTGACCGGCTGGTTGGTTATTTCGCACCGCTTACATGTCATTTTCGACGGACCGCTAAAAAAGACTGTTTTGTCATCATCAGTCAACTCATTTGGCTTTCATCAGTGCTAGGCATCAGCTTTCTTAATGTATTCGCAAACACTTTATTTGAGACATACGACTGTATTTGCCAGTTTTCATTTGGGAATCGCTACATGATAATTTCATCTACTACATTCACAGCCAATAATCCGCCTGCAAAAACGCCCACTACGCATCACGGGCGTGCATCTTTGCATAAGAACATCAACGCAAAATTGTTCCGGTTTTATGTTGTTTGCATTGTCCTCTATCCTACTCCCGCATCCTTTTCAGGTCATGAGTTAACATTCTGGCCCCCTTATGCATGTTTCTTAGTTTCTGATTAAAGCAGTCTCAAATAAGCTGGCCCAGTACGATGAAAAGTGGGTAATTTATCTTCCTGTATTATCTTGAAAACATTATTCTTCTTATCTGCTCGTCTCCAAGACAGTTACTTAAGTCAAACCTTAACTAGATTGATGTCCTAATAAACCACAGAAGGCCTACTCCTCCGTCTGAAAAGGGATGAAAAGGTAGGCAATCGGAAGAAAATTTCAAATCAATCAATAATTCTTAGGTTGAAGGCACTTTTGGTAAAACAACAAGCAATGGCCTGCCATCTGGGACGAAGGACGCACTCTTAACCGATAAATGGACTTACCCTTGTAGCAGAAGCTGAGAAAAGTTTAAAACAATTTACTTGAACATAGCGGCTATTTGAGCATTTGTCAGTTACTGTGTAAAAACTGAAAACACTCGCCTCTTAGGGACAAACCTGAGCTGCCTAGTGATTTTCAGCAGCTGTTCGTCCGAATGTTTGTTTACACGGCCTAAATGAGTATTCTTCAGTGCAGACCGAATCTCCCATAGTGGGGTTGATGAAAATAGAGCATGATTCTTCCCCACTGAAAAACCTTTCAGTCTGCTTACTTGATTAGTGTCTTTTGTCAGCCAGTGTCATCCTTTACAGGGTACAGTGTAGAGCAGCGGTGAGCAAAGGCCAATGACGAGGAGGTATTACCCAGGTCACAGCGACCCATACGGCGACCAGGCCTTATCAAAATGAATCGGCATTAATGAATGGTCCAATTCTTTTCCACAGCTTTTGCCTAATAATATCGGACCCTAGCCTAAATCTGGCACCAAAGTCCCCGATGGTTCTAGGAAAGGCCGAAAATTGGTTGGTGTTGATCGCAGTAACTGGTGCAATTTTGTTTACGAGATCAGCAAATCTGTGCTGCCCCCCAAGCGGCGCCTTTTTAAACTCAGTCTGACGACGATGCGCTCGCATAGGTTTGGACCGCAAACTTTTCAGACACTGACCCCTCCAATGGCTCCACAAGATGCTAGGCCCGAATCTACCGTTAACTGTTTCGTCATTTAATATTATGCTTTTTAGTGTAAATGACGTTGTGTTCCGCCACGTTCAGGGGCATTCACAAAATTATGCACTCAAATGGTTGACTATCCTGGTACACCCCGCTGCACATCCCCGATTTGCTGTTGCAGCGTTCAGTGCTACAAATGCTTCGATGCATACTAGTAGCGTGAAAACCGAGGTGGGAAAATGGAAAACTGTGGTGGACAGCGCTTTGTTTGCATGTCAAGTGCTCAAGCCCTTTTCAGTAGGTGATAGCTATTACGTACAGTAATTCGTAGCTGGCTGTTTAAAACGAATAAGTATAGTGACAAAAGCCAAGAATATACCAGACCACGGTCAGAGCTCCCCAAACTCACCAGTGGAAGAGCTGCTGCTGAGCAACCAGAACCTCCCCCCATTCTTCTGGACTTGCAAAAGTCTACGAAAGCTGTGATCAACCTTTACGGTTCTCCAGGTGTTTCCCGGGTCAGTTTTGTTCCTGTAGTTCACTGGCTGTCGTTCACCTGAGAGGTAAAAGTAAAAAAGCGTGTAGCACTGCTCTTCATGTTCTCAGCTCGGAGCGGTATGCTTGCCAGCGCGGGGATTCACATTAATAAATGTCTAGTAGTGATTTGAGCAGGGTTCTAGAAGGAGCGTGGACAATCGTCGGAGGAATGTCATTCCACGCAGCCACTACCCGAAATGAAAAAAAGTTCCTAACGAATGTGTGCGCTCTGAACCTGAAAATCTTCTTACCATGTCCCGGCCATGTGTTTGATGGGCCAACGGTGAAAAACCTGTTGACCAAGCTCTACTCAAAACTAAGAGTTAGGTCCCCTCAGGGGCGAGAATACTCTAGGGGAAAGAGATCAAGCATCGCAAGACGGGTTTCATAATCCATGGATTTGAGACCGACAGCCATTTTCGTAGCGGCTTGCTGGACACGCTCAATGAGGGTGACGTCTTTCGTGCGTCCTAATTAGACAACTTGTATGGCGCATTCCAGGAGTGGTCCGACGTAGGCTGCATAGAGTATTTGGAAGTCCATGCGAGTGATACGGGAGAAGGTGCGTTGGATCATCCGTTAAATGGCGAATGACTTTTGGGCAGATTTCTCATGGTGCGGTGAGAAGGACAAGTTTGAGGAGACCCAGATACCCAAATCCTTTTTGGCGTCTATCTTCATGACGTTTTCCGGTCCTTTTTCACCGCGCATAACAAAAGCATTCGCTGAGTCTCCTCCAAATGACATATGGATGCACTTTTCGTCATTCAGTGGAAGGTGCCAGTCCAACGACCACTGCTTGGCAGAGTCTACATCCATTTGAAGGCCACTGGCATTGGGACTCCAAGATTTCAAGTCGTCCGCAAAAAGTCGAGATAGACTTACAAGAACATCCGGTAGGTCATTGACGTAGATCAGAAACAGGGTAGTCCCAGGACGGAGCCTTGAGGAACTCTAATGGAGACCGGCGCCAGGTCGAAACTATTCTCACTCGGAATGATCTGTCTGGTAGAAACGCCTTGGTCCAACGAAGGATTTTTCCTTGAATACCGTAAGACTCTGGTTTGTGGAGCAGCGGGACGTGTGAGATCCTATCAGATGCTCTTGAGAAGTCAAAAAATATGGCATCTCATATGAGTCCTTCGTCCTTGGCTTGGGTTAAGCTGTCCATAAACACGAGAATGTGTGTCACGCAAGAACGGTTCGGGAGAGCTGGAGATATCAGGTTGTTGGAAGTAAGGTGATCTAGGATAGCTCGCTTCAGGATGCGTTCCATCACCTTGCACGGCACGCTGTTGAGGGTTATAGGCCTGTAGCTGTCAGGCGATAGATTGGCGTGACAGTCCCTTCCATCCAAGCAGAGGGAAGGCGGCGACTGATGATACACCAGGTATACATGATTTGCCAGTGTAGACGAGGTTTCCTTCAGGATCGTTGGATGAAACTCGTCCGGCCCCAACGTGCAGAATGGGTTGATCTTGTGCAAGAGTTGACGAATGTCCTCCACCGTAAAGACAAATCGGTTAGAGGCCGTTCGTAGTTACGCCTTGACAACAGTGGATGTGACGAGGACGCTTGGGCTAGATATAGACCTGCATATAGACCTGCATCTACTGGTGGGTCACTCGTGGGTTCTCCGTTCCTGTCCCTCAAGAAGAACGCGGATGACTTGTTTCTGCGGTGATGTCTCATATTTGAACATTACGTTTGGTTTTCGTTTTTCCGAGGGAGGTTTAGGATGATGGCTTGTTTTCATATACCTTATTGGTGGATTTTTTATCTGCAGCGGTCCGGCATTTCACGAAATGCCAGCTCATCTTCTGTATGCCCTGTAGTCGAGTTTATTGAGAAAAGTTGGGACCCTGCTTCCAGAAGTCGCCGAATCCATTTTGGCGGCCTGCGGCTCATCGGAGTGCTAGATGGTTCTTTTAGGACGAACATCGCTTCAGCCTCGTGAATTTTCTGGACAATGATCCTATCTAATTCTTCCACTGGAGCTGGTCCCAGTGTGACTTGTTCAAGAATATGCGTACTCCTGAGAAGTCTGCCCGGCAGAAGTCTGGGAACCACTTTTGGGGTTCGGGATTTCTGTCCCAGTAGCAGATGAAATCAAAGGTCCGCACACTGGTCGCTACGTTCCAGTGGAGCGTTAGTTTTTACCTGATCGACGAGGTGTCTTTCGTTGGTGGTGATCAAATCCAGGAGGGATGGTAGTTGGCCTGCGCGGTGTCTGGTGGGCGCAACAACATTTCGAATCCAAACGCTTTCTTGAACGACTTCAACCAGCGCTGCTGCAAAAAGTCCGCCTGATTCGACGCGCTGGAGCTCAATCCAGGAGGCCTTTGGGGCGTTCAAGTCACCCACCAGCAGGAGATGAGTGAAGTGGTAGTTGGGGGAAAGTTGCTCAAGGGTTTGTATGAGGAGATGGTCATCTTCAGGGAGACTCTAAGGGCCACGGCAGACCACGCCGAGAAGGAGAGAACCGGACCCGCGCAGCGGGATTTGGACCCACAGTGCATTGCAAAAGGGTGCAGGGGTGGTGTCAGAGAGGACAATCGGGATTGGTAGGGCCGCATGTAAGTACAGAGCAACCCCACCAGCCCTCCTTCGTTTTCAGTCACCTCGAAAAATAGAGTAAACGTCTATCGAGATCTCCGCGTCAGAGGCATCTGGTGTGAGCCAGGTCTCTGTGAGTGCGATTATGGACGGTTGTTCAAGGCAAGCTGACTGTTTCACATCGCCGAGTTTGTTGAAAAGGCTGAGGCAGTTTGTGGACAAGCAGTTCAACACTATCTCTGCTGCCTCCGAGGGTGGGGAGCCGAAAGTTGGGTGATCAGGGAGGTTAGCAGACTTATTAGTTGTGCACCGGGTTTGAATCCGAGGCTCCAAAGGGGCTTCTGGGACGATATCGTCTGTTTCCCGTTGTCGTGGTTTCTGGGGGCGCTTTTCCCTTACAAGTTTTTTCCGGTCCGCGAGGGCTCGGTTTGCTCGGGCCTTTTAGCTTTGGGGGACGGTGTCTTTCCCATGGGCGAAAATTTCGACCATCGCTGCTCGCAGCTCCTTCAGCACAGCCCTTTTGGCGATCAGATTTGCTGTTAATCAACTATTTGCGGCAACCTTTCACCTTCCTGGATTCTTGGGCGTTTTGGCGCGGGTTGACCGGAAATATATCCCTGTGAGACCCTGAGCATTGGGTAGCAGCACCAAGAAGTAATGCCTTGGTGGCGCTCCCATGAGGCTCGTTTTCGCGGAGGACTGCAACTTGAAGCCAGCCAGCAGTCTTCTAATCTGGCGAATCCTACAGGTCTTGTTTGACTGTAGTCGCTTTTCCTTCGTGTTTGTGTGTACATCCGATGCGCCGACGATTGGCGTGGCCAAATAAATGTGCGAGGGATTTTCCGGTTGGCTGTAGTCACGTTAATGGTTTTGGCTGTCGGGGCCCTGGGCGACGGTTGTGTCCACAAGCAAAGTGGCAAGTTTTAACGAAGTGGAGCTGAAGATTGGCCTCACTGCTTATCCCCGCACATCTGATCAGTTCAGCTCAGAGGCTGTGGCATTGGTGAGGAGTAAATGGCTGCACCCGTGTCTTCTGTTACGAAGATAAGCGATGATAGCTCCATGTACTTTGGGCGCTGCTTGCCTGTGAGTTTGGCCCCCTCCAGTGCATCACTGCCTTTGGTGGACGAGAGGTCTGTGGTGGTCGAATAAAAACCGCTGTCCGGAGACGCGGCCGGTTGCGCCGGCATGCTTTCGGGATCACCAGGGGCTATGACCACAATCAGCTTGGCCATAAGTTTGGGGTCGGCTGAACTGGCGCCAAGCGGAAGCCTGTCTCGTGCCTCTACCCCTGGTCTGCTGTGACCCGGCTTTCTCGCCTCGGGGGGGCAATCCTCAGAAGACGCCTGATGATTGGGTAGGCCTTTTGAATGCTGCCAGCCCGCTCCAAGGTCTTCTGTACGGCAGATAAGGAGGAAGGAATGACTAGAAGCCCTAGTGTTCGCTGGTTTCACTTCTGGCGTAACCATTCTGCGTGAAGCGATTGGTGATCAGGCTTTGTGGGAACATTGCTAAGGGAGGACCGTACCGGCTTCGATGGCGTGATTTTTCCGGAGAATGATCCCCAGGTTATCAATCTGCTCTTCCTTAAGTGCCTGTCCACTAGAGACGCTGTCGCGGTCTTTATGGCCACGTGAGAGAGCTGTATGACTTTCTTCGCAGCCAGCGGACCCTGTATGGATAGCGCGAAGTACCCATTCAGCGGAGAAATTCCTTTACCAACTTTCCTCTATGTTGCTGCATTCTTCGTGTTTGAATCCTCCAGTGCCTTAGAAAGAAACTGCAATTTTGTGTCGAGTATCCCGATAAGAGCGGAACACTCACATCGGCCTCTCTTTTTCTGAAATGGGGATTGAGTACTGTATTTGGGGGCTCTCTTCTTGGCTGCAGTATGCATTGCACCTTTAATGTAGAGGCAGCTGGTGCAAACAGACAGTTCAGGAGAGCTGGCTAAATGGTTAATCTGGTCGTTCCCTCAAGACACCTACATGTAACCAAATAGTTGACTTACCCCACACCGCGAAAGACCTGTGTTGACCAGTGAGGGTTTCAATGGCTCTTCTTTGAGACGTGTGTTGTCAGTTTGGTAGCCGGTGATAAGAATGACAAGAAATCGGGAGCAATACATACCAGGCTATTTAGGGAGCAGATTTTTAATTCAAATTGTAATTTTGTCGTACATATTAATGTGGACCCAAAAGAACGTAAGGTATGGAGGTGATCATATTGACTTCCGGGGCGCATCCCGGTTGAAATGCTAGGACAACGGCATAAATTAGTAAATAAGTGTTTGCAATAATTACTCATCCATCTAGGATTACAAGTGAAATCTTAATATCCGGTACCATTGGTAGATCAGTAGTTGCTCGAATCTCCAGACTCCATGTCCGACAATTTTTAAATTGAAGCTTGAAAATCCCTTGGATCCCAACCTCCATGTTTGTTTCATGTCACTCATCTGTTGTCACAGAGCTTACCAACCAGCTGGCTTTTTCGGTCCCCCAATCTCCATTTACTCTTATTGCGTCGGGACAAATTGGAGAAGAAACGATTCGAAGCGTCTGGTCATCTTAATCGTCTTTCCTTCCTAACAATATAATGAGAATCCTCCGTTAAAAATTAGTTACGAATCATCCGTTTCTCGTGCACGTACATACTTGTGTAAGGAAGGAGGAAGAAGGAGTTATTTATTGAAAAACGCCAAGTGAAAAGTTAAAGACTATTGGACAGGGAAGCAAAACTATCATATGCATTTTGTTTACAAAAACTGAATATCCGTCTTCTTCTCGAACGCGTCTTCCTGAACTTTCCTGGATACTCATTGACTATCACTCTAATCTAAACGTAGGCTACAAAGCAATTCCACAAATTCAGTAATAAATCTCACTTGTCAATAGGTGCGAAGCGGATTTATGAGAAAACCACAAATCTCACTTGTCAATAGATGCGAAGCGGATTTATGAGAAAACCACAAACCACTGGCATGCTTCATCGATAGTATCCACCCTTACACTAGTAGCGACATGGCGTCTCTTCGGCATTCGGTATGTGCAATGTTTGGTAATTTGCTGTTCGAATTGGACGGCAAACAGTTACCATAACTTTAGTGGTCCGAGTAATCTTAACATCTGACTCGTCTGTCAAAATTTATTCCCGCGTCGTTTAGAACCACCGTTTCTTTGCGAAGTGAAAGACGACGTGTTCGGAACTAACATGAAGTACCTTGCAGGGCTTCATATATTTTCAGTGATGAACAATCCGTCTTTTAGAGTATAGAGGTTAGCCGGATGCTAGAAAATTTTACCAACTAACTGTAGGGCTACCAGCACTTGTTCTCGATTAAGTGTCCAGCGATAAATAGATTTATGGACACAACTTGGCACAGGGAGATTTAAAAATGCTGTATAACGATGCCGAAATACAAATTGAACCACATCATTCTAGTGGGATAGTTTAAGGTGATTGACTTTACATGCCAAAACCTTTTTAGGTGACATTTTCGCACGCATGTTCGTCGAAATTTATGGATATTTGCATCCGTGCATGTCAGTATGGACTACACTGAAAACAGCCTATGAAAATCACCTGTTTTCAAACACCACGAACGCATTCAAAAGACATCTTACGCAGTCACTGGTCTCTGGTGCACTAGATTCGTAAAGATTTGCACGATACTGACCGATGAGTCGATCGGTTGCTCTTTAAAATGGTTGTAATAACTTTCTTTGGAGCTCCGCATTATGGAAGAAAATGGTCAATGGGTTTACCAAGGACGTCCCATGATGGAGAGTTAAAACTTCCTTCCGGAACAAGGGTCTCGCAGAAAATAGGGTGGCACAACATGAGCAACATACAAACTTGCCACCGGTGTCTTGCGAAACCGAACCAAGTTTTCTGATAGGCCACGGTTTAAACTCTCATTTGGTGCGTATTTCACTTCATGCGCCATACGCACAGTAATGCGAGGCTTTTGTTTTCAAAAACTAGAGAAATTGTTTCTGGATAACGGTGAACATCAAATACCAGCATGCTGCAAAGCGACGTGTGGTATGTCAAGATATAGTTTTCGGTGAAAAGCCAGCATTCACCCAACAAAGTGTGGAACTTTCAGTATAGTAATAAGATGTTCGGTTTGCAACCGAAAGCGCAGAGGAGTTTCTTTGAAAATATTCCGAGTTTGTAAAGCCATCAAACGAAAACGCATGGTAAAGAGCTAAGAGTTCACTGTGGTGATAAACAAGCAGGATATTACTACGGAAATCGGTCATCACCGGATAGCGACCGGGTTCTCCTCATAGATAGTGGCGATGCGAACAATTCGGTGCTCCAAATGACCCATGAACAACTTCAGTGCGTCTCAAAACTGAAATGACACCAGAGTTGCATTGGACGCAGTGGCATATTTCCACGCCCACCGCATGGTAACACAATTTGCCCGTCAGTATGCGGAAGGAACGTAAGTAGCGTAAACAGGGACGAACCAACATCAATGTACCCGCAGTATTGCACGACTGTTGTCCGTCTTAAAGTATCATCCATTTCAGAGTCCTGGTCGTAAAATACAGCACTGCCTCTGTATGTAAGCCGTCATATCATGAAATGACTTATATATCGACGTCGATTATCATTCAGTTCACGAGGAATTGTACTATCCTCTGCCGTACATGTCATAGAAACCACCAATTTTGTATCAGTTTGTACTAGACTGAAAAAGAGTCTGAAATACATGTCACTGCATTGGTCCTACAGAATAGCTGCCATCCGTGCAACAAGCGAACCATTTTGAGTAACTTAGGTTCTGGCGGCAGCTGCCATCCGTGCAACAAGCGAATAGGTACTTTAACCATTTTGAGTAACTTAGGTTCTGGCGGAAGTTTCAACTAGAAAACAGAATTGATAAATTTTCATAAAGGAAACTACCCGCAAGGTTGCTGAAACTCTTCGACCTTGTGAGTAGTTTCCTTTATGAAAATATATTGCGATATCTCGAATATCGTGCCAACTGAATCATGAGGCGGCCTGTGTGTAGCACATTCAGCTGGAGGACATCATAAACGAGAAATTCAATTGAGTCTCCCGTGAAAACCAAACTGATTTGCAAATGAGTGTTTCTCGAGAATTGATAGAGGATGATGGGGAAACGTGATGCAACTGCATCTTTGCAGGCTATGGCTGATAAATCCTAGATGCTAACAAACAGGCGGGTTGATGGATAACCTACGGGCAATGGAGAGGTTCTGACAGCTTGCTGTATACGACTATTCGGTGTAAGAGGGTATGGACGTATGAGTTCGGAGTTATGTGTGCCACAGTGTGTAGCTCAAAGCTTTCTATGTACTAAAAGTCCACCAACCGAGATGACCCACGTACTGGTAATTTATCTTAAACGTCCAGAAAAATTACATAAAAATAGTATGAGTGTACAGTAGGTGCGTATCAGTGTAGAGTACAGTAGGCAGTATTAGTGCCATAATCTCTGAAATGACAAGAATGGTTGCTTGTCAGCGAAAACTCCTGGTGAGGGGTGACAGAGATCTTCTGCTTAGACCAATTGAGTACCCAGATAAATTTCAAGTTAATGGTTAGCCAGACACCCAAATATATTTATATCCGGCTACAAAGTTGTGGTACTCCGACTAAGCATAGAAACGGTTTTTTTACTTCATCGAACACATCCCATGTTGCAAACAGAACCATGTTGCAAATGGAATCATTGACAACTAGTACCATTATTAGTCTTATTTGTAATGTGTCATTGCACACACACTTTAAAGCCCAGCACCGGCACTGTCGACCAAGAATTCAAGCCAACTTGATCTGGAGGAACACTTATGCTGGCGACTTAGTAGTTAGGACCCTTACTTAAACGGTGGCGAGTGTCAATTCCAACAAATGCGTTGAAATGCCCAGAGAAAAACTGTTTATTTACTAAGAATGGCATTGGTTCTATGAATTCCCGTAAGAACTTCCCACACAGTAAACTTGGGTGACTCTTAGAATGGAGTTTATCGAGATCAATCGAAGATTTCACTCTAGGAGCGTTTCAACTTCACCTTAAAGAACAACTTTGGTGTTCCAAAGGAAGATCGCCCGAATATTAGTGCGCGTGCTCAAAAGACGTGCGCAGAGTAAAATGAATGCACCAACTTTATGCCCCTCCGATAAGTGTTAGCCCGAGAGATTAGGTGTACATTGTGAACAGACGTTTGGGCATGAAATTGTCGAAATAAATGGCCGGGTATTTCTAGCAATCCTCCAGTGCGAATATGCAGGTGTAGTACTTGAAAAAGTGGACTTTGAAGTGATGCACAAAATGACCTCATTGAACAAGCTAAATATATGTACCACGTCTTGCATTTGGCAAGTATGGATGACTCGAGCACTTCATACCACTTTATACTACTTCCTAAAAAATCCCTACTGCGAACAGGCCCAGATAGGGCCAAACCAGGTCATGAGGCCACCGCCGCTGAGTTCCTCTTCGAGATATAGCAATGGTAACAATAGCTGACCGGTCTTAACATGCATGAATGAATAGCAGACGTAAACTGCAGACCGTTTATGAGCAAACAACGGGACGTTAGGTTGAGCGAATTCGACGGCCTCCGCTGTCCACAGAATCCTTCTCTTCACAAATTCAGCTTCCCATTTCGTCTCTCGGTTTACTGGTATAGCAGTGCGAATATGCAGGTGTAGTACTTCAAAAACGTGGAATTTGAAGTGATGCGCAAAATGACCTCATTGAGCAAGCTAAATATATATACCACGTCTTGCATTTGGCAAGTATGGATGACTCGAGCACTTCATACCACTTTATACTACTTCCTAAAAAATCCCTACTGCGAACAGGCCCAGATAGGGCCAAACCAGGTCATGAGGCCACCGCCGCTGAGTTCCTCTTCGAGATATAGCAATGGTAACAATAGCTGACCGGTCTTAACATGCATGAATGAATAGCAGACGTAAACTGCAGACCGTTTATGAGCAAACAACGGGACGTTAGGTTGAGCGAATTCGACGGCCTCCGCTGTCCACAGAATCCTTCTCTTCACAAATTCAGCTTCCCATTTCGTCTCTCGGTTTACTGGTATATGAATCCGGTCAACAGCTGAAGCGGTCGCAATCCGACTAGCCCGTCCAATCACTCCCTTCCGCACAGTGCCGTACTCCATGCTAGTCTGACCCCGTCCGATGTAGCCGTGAACTCATCTAGGGAGTTTCCAGTGGCATGGTCCCAACAAGAAAAGTGGGAACAATGAGATGGGTGTTCAAAGGACAATATCTATACGCTGGGCACTGAGAACAAGATATTGCGCACCAGTTCAGCTGCCACAAGCTGTCTTCTGGAAACCAGTTTTTTTTCTGCGAAAATGACGGAAGTAGCAATTTATTTGTGTATGTGCAATTCATGGTAGTAGTAGTAGTAGAAGTAGCACTATGACCCATCACCTCATTCAGGCAAAATGATGTGTAGTTGATGGATAGGAACAAGGAGGTGTTTCCATCCCTGAAAGACGGCACCATACAACCCATTAAATATGAGCACATCAGTAATGGTTCATTAATTGGTCCTGAGTTGGGTTAAACTAAATTACTTGAGCCTCCTAGCGATAGGTCTACAGTAAAGGTAAACTAGATCTGCGTTCCAAGTATTTCATCGGGAGAGTTACCTGGGAATCAAAAATTGGTTCTTATAAGGGGGTTCTTTTTAAAGGTCTTGTTCGACGGATAGAGACAATACTCAGTTTCTCCCTCTTCCCGGTCCGTTGTTGGTAGTTCAAAAACTTCTTTACGCCTAGTCTTTAGCTGAGTCCTCTTAGTTGCAACTTGCGCCCGAACCTCGTTCTGGACTACTGGGGCTTTTCACAGAGGTTAGCCATCGACACGAATTCCGTTGTTAGAGGAATATTGTCAGATCTGTCAACCTAAACCATACAAGATTAGGTTGTGTGACATCCCCGGCTGTCGGAGCCAAAAAAACTCCATTGAAATTGAAGCCCTATGACCCATAGGACAGAGATCCTTTTCGAAAAAAGGGAAAATAAAATAACCGTTCAGCCATGAGCCTTTTCGGTGAATGGCCGCCGTACAACTAGGAGCAACCACGAGGCTTGAGAGCAGCGACCGAGACGAACGACGGGCCGTCCAGTCAGTAAGTTAACGCCTTAACCAATGAACCATCTCGAGCTCATCGATTCCGAAAACCGAATAATCAGATGCTACTAAATCCAGCCGAATAGTTAAAGCTACGAGAGATCCTTGTACCGCCCTTAAAGATCAAGCAATAATACAGCGTTTACAAAATATGCGAATGGCGCTATTTTTATTTCGTGATAGCTAATTTATAGTGTGCAAGGTCCTCATCAGACACGGTGGCAGGAGCACCGCACATGAGATCTTTTCCGTCAGCAACTTTCGGAAATGCGATGACGTCTCGTATTGTTTTGGTGTTTAGAAGTATCGCAAACAGTCGATCTAAACCTGAAAGAGAGGTTAATGAAAGACACGATGAGTGAGTTACCTAGAGCAATGCCTCCGTGGGGTGGAGCTCCGGACTTTAAAGCCTTGATGAAGTAATCCATGAATTTTGTATCTTCCTGTGAAACACGATATCACACTCACAAACGATAGACATACCCTGAGAATCGTCGATAACACGTATTCTTGCAAAGACCCGTCATGGATACGGATAGAACCACCGCCTATCTCTTGGCCGTTGCATACCAGATCATAATGCTGCCCGACCACTTTACCGGGATCCGTATAAATGAAGTCCAGAGTCTCCGATGTGGGTGCAGTGAACGGATGATGAACTGACTCCCAAGTCCCTGAAATCACAGAAATCGCCTGAAAATGATCGACTGACATGAGCGAATCACAGCATTCGGTGCATTTCGCCCGAAAAATGGCAAAATTGCAAAGGACTGGAACCATTACAAAGGCTATAATCGTCACACAATGATGCAATACCATAAAATTAACGGCTGATGTACCGGTGATTCAGTTACACTAATAAAGAGGAATTTCATCTTCTCCGTGTTATCGTCCGCGAGTTTCGCTTAAATTCCAAATAACTGCGCAGACCAAGCAACTGCACTCGTCCTTTAGGTATAGATATTCACTTTATCTCATTCTGAACCCAGTGATGGGTCTAGATTTGGTACAATGGACTCTTAATATCGGGAGCCGAACTAGAAGACCACCCCGACTGCAAATAAGTCGCTCTAACAGAAGCGTTCGCAAAATAGGTCCCCAGGAAGGCTACTATTCAACCAGTTTTATAAGGACCATTTGTCAGCCTGCGAACACTCTCCAACAACACATACTCGGCTCGTTTGGGTGTAGTTGGCAGTACAGATAGTTTTGCACTCATTCACACAACACACTATTGAATCCTAAAATGAATAAACTTTGTGAGGCCAGGGTTCGACGCTTGGATTCATTGAACAAACCGCAATTATTCGGGTACACCGGCCACTAAACGCAATCCAAACACCGTGTCTGGTAGTAAAAATCAGGCCTGCGTATCAACAGTGGTAAGATTTATGCCACTTATTCCGCCTGAAAATTTATCCCCAAATGTAGAACTTCAAGAGGCCAGATGGCATCCATAGGTATCAGAGGGGAATCAGTTTTTCTTAAAGGAGGAAAAAGCTCCACCATTGGCAACCAGCCCCAGTTCGTGAACGGGACTGGTGCAAAACCGCTGTATGTGCTTTCATACATGGTAATAGTTCATCATCCGAGTTAGTCCTGAAATTATTGTCTCCGTTCCGGTTTCCTTTACTCTCTATTGAGATGCCAGTAGCATTCGAGAGTTGCACGCCATACCGCTGCGTTGTCTCGTGCTGCGCCCACAAAATTGAGTTTTGTGTGGATGCCTAACTAAAGATAGACCCAAAATTTCATAGTTCATAAGCTAGAAGCAAGTTAAAAACTGCAACTCATTATCACAATGCGCGTGGAAGCCGTGTTGTAGCAACTAGGACACAGATTGAGACCCACTAGCTCATTGGAAATCGAGGAAAAAAGGTTTCATTTACAGGCCACTGGGTACACTTTTGTCCGTAAAACCTGTGCACAAGCCAAGGTTTATATTCAAGAAATGCGAAAGTGGCATGCTGCTCCCAAGGGAGTGCCGGAAAAAACGTCCCTGCAGTCAACTGGGTCAAGGGGAACAAAACACAAATAGGGGTGTACGGCAACGTTTGGAGCAAAGTGACAGACCCATACTAGTGATGTGGATTGTAAAAAATTAGTCTGCAGAAATACTGAATCGTCGACTGGGAGATAACTAGTCGTCACATTCAAATGTATCAATAATTTTTACTTTACTTGGTTAGACGTCTTCTTTGTTGTTCAGAAAAGCTCCGGGATAATCCGAAGGCAGACAACCTCCGACAGCCGACGCTGGTGAATTTCACGCCACTGTGTTGATCAGGCTAGCGTTCGACACCAAAAAAACGACCGGCTGAATCTCTTTTTATCCACACCGGGAGCCGAAAGTGGCTCTCCATCACAAGTCTATGTATGGAACTGCGTAATCAAGGCAAACTGTGAACCGGACTTCATGGTCGCGCTGTTGCACCCTCTAAGCTTGTACCTCCTCTTTATCATCCCTAAAAATTCGGTTCACCCAGGTCGATGCAAACGAAAATTGTGGTAGAGTTGAGAATTTGTTTCACGATCGACCCTACATGCACTGGTGTTAATTTCGAAAACACGGGCTAGTTATGCATTGAGGTCACTCAGTAAAAACAAATTCAATCATGTAAGATGCAGGTTTCGATGCAGAGAAACTAAACAAAAAGGCGTGGCCTGAATGATAATTCCTACCTGTTTCTGTTCGTTCGAATAGTGGAAAATCATAAACCCACAAGAAATGGAATCCAGGCTGGTATATCGGCACACCTGAAACAAAAAGTTAACAGAAATTCAGATTTGTGGGGAAATGAAGGATTTCAGGTGCAGCTTCACGGGAACCCAACAATATACCGGATTGTGAATTTACACGTTGTAATACATGCGTTTGCACCCAATGATTGGTGATCTAACTGAAGCTGACTTGAATGCAGTCTTCCTTCCAGCAGCTCAACCTCCATGTGAAATACTCGCTTTCTGTAAACACTCCAGGGGAATTGGGCCAGTGTAGGATAGGTGATCGCATCAGAGGGACCAAGTCAAGGAATAGCAGAATAACTGATCTCACGCAAGTAATCAGCAAGACGGAGCACTGCACTTCAACCATATTCGGTCAGTCGGCTCCTAGACAGATAACTCCAATATCTTGGCACGGTCAACGACATTTGAGTAAATCAGAACGTGAGACTCGTGAAAAAAACGTCACTAATGAATAACTCAACAAAATAAGTTGTAGAGACTTTTGTAAGAAAGATGCGAAAATCCAAGTCTTCCAGAAGAAAACATCATTTTTAAGCTAAGGCGACTCATCACGACAAAGTTCCTATGCAACGCCTTTACTAATAGCGACAATACGTTTAGTGAAGACGCAAGAATATCGCGAGATATTGTTTGGTGACAGGCTGAAGAAGTTATTAAAAAAAGAGGTGGGTGATAAAGGTCAAGTCGGTAGCTAAAGCCCTGCAAATCGTTACAATCTGTTTGCCCACTGTTCCAATATTGGGTAGTGAATGTTTTCAGTCATTCAGTTCATGGTATAGACGCAGACAGAAAGTGGTGTGGAAACTTCGCTATTTGTTTGGATGAGAAAATCCAGTTCGGAAACCAGCCGGTATATTCGCGTTAGAAGGTTGAGACACATCCGACACTGTTCCTATGAATATTCTGACATGATGTATCCCCAGTGGGTATCAAATAAACGTTGATCCAAGAGAGGGGGGCTCGAACTAAGCTGATCCGACCTCACGACATTTCCTAATGGAAGGATGGGTGTCAAGAACGAACCGGTTAAAAGTTGATCCCGTGGATTCTAAATCCATGAGATCCTTTCTACATAAGAGCTTTTACCGTTTGTATCCTGTATCAAATTAGCAAAGAGGCGATGCTCACTGAAACCTTATACTCCCTTAAAATTGATGTATGTTGTGTCTCCCAAAACACGCATACAAGACCAAGCGTAGTTACGCATCTCAGAACGCCAAAACGAACTCATATTTCTCCCTCCGTGTGGCCGGTGATCCACAAATAATGACTCGTGGAATATATCACGTGGGAGTTGCATCCATCCCCAAAGCTGAACGCGCTCTGCTGGATTGGATTCCAGTGAACAGTCGTCTTTGCACTGTCCGGTGATCCAAATCAATCAAACCCAATGCCTGTTGACATAAAAAACGGTGTCTGTTTGTGGTGTGTTGTTTTATGCCGCAAAGGACTGCAGTTCTGATTCTGAGAAGAATACTTACTATCGAGAGCCAAACCCAATGCCTGTTGACTGTTTGTCTGTCTGCCTGTCTGTTTGTAATGTGTCGTTTTATGCCCCAACGGATTCTGAGAAGAATACTTACTATCGAGAGCTATACGAGTTCACTCGTCAAGCAAGAAACATTGCGATTCTTGCGGGCAATATGAATGCCCAAGTCCGTCGTCTGAGCTCCTTGGTATCACATCTGTTCAGTCGGCTCGGAGTCAATGATCGTAGCATAGACAATGGAGAGCGACTCTTCTAGATGAATGCTAATCATCAACTGTTTCTGGCCAGGACAGATTTCTAACAGAAACATTCGCATCGCGTAACCTGGCGGTCATCAAATGCAACTCAGTTGGATTACGTGGCCATCAGCCACTGGTAGAGAGCTACAGCTCAAGACTACCGTTCCTTCCGGGGCGCACAACGTGATCCTGATCTCGTTGTCGCGCGAGCACGCCTAGGCGTTCTTTTCTCTTCAGGCCCTCCCAGATCTGCAACAGACATCTCAGTCCACCATCTTCGGAGAACCAGCATAGCTCAACAGTATCGATCTGAGCTAGCTCAAAAACTCTATACAGTGAACCAAAACTTTACTGGTAGCGGTCACGCGGACAAATCTCGGCAAAATGTGAATGGAGCTATGCTAGGGGCATTCAGTGCTCTGTCCGGCTTCCCTAAAACGACCAAATGACCACTGGATATCATCGGGACCGCTGGTCATGATTAATGCCAGGAAATTTATACCAGCAGGCAACGAGTACGACGTCGAACACTAATCCCTCCAATGCCAATTCGTGAAAAGCATAGGAAAAGACCGAGAGTTCTGGTGGACATTGGGAGCACGGGAGACAGAAACATCCGTGTCCTATACTAGCTGAATGACCGACTGGCCCTAGGAAACTATAAGTGAAAACGGCGACGCACTAATTCACCCGCAAAAAGGTCGACTAGAAAGATGGACCAAACACTTCGTTAAACAGTTCAGCTGGCCTACTGCAACAGCCCGTGAAGATAGTGCATACGGGCGAATTAATGAATAAAGTGTGAAATATCCCTATTAAAACGTGAAGAGGTACCAGGACCGGACGGTATGTATCTAGCCCTCCTCAAAAGAGGTGGGGAATGCCTTGTTACCATTTGAGAAGGCTCTTTGGTGCGATATGAAATGAAAAATCCCTACAGCACGGATCAAGTCGATCTTCAAAAAGTGTACGTAAACACTGCAAAAAACCACCGTGGGGCCGGCCTGGAGGCTCTGGCATCGAAGGTGCTCTTTTGTCTTATCCTTCGAAGGTTGACTGACACAGACCCATTAAAACCAAACTAGGTTCCGTCCTGCAAGCGGATGCATCGATCACATTTTCACCCTCTGATAGATTCTAGAACGACGACACTAAGTCCAGCAACCAACAATGGTTGCCTTCGTTGACTTGAAAGCTGTCTTTGACTCTGTGGACGGTCGAGCACTGTGGCAGTCTGTGGAGCAAAGGTATCCCATAAATTCTTGACCTACCCTAAGGTGCTGGACACCAACTCCCGCGGACGTGTGAAGGTCTGTGGGAAGCTTTCGCGTGAGTTTTCCACACAGTGTTGTCAGACAAGAGTGTCCTCTTTCACCATTCCTAGTCAACTTCGTCGTTGGTCCGATTGTTGAAGACCCACTAACAGTCTCTAATGCACGGGGCATTAGCTCACAGATATCGAGTAAGCAAGCGACACAGCTCTTCTTGGATCTGACGCCGTGGTAATGCAAACAATAGTAGATAATCTAAATAATTCTGCCTCAAGGTTTGGCATGTGCTTCACACCTGCAAAGTGTAAAGTGCTACTGCAAGGCTAGATGGGTTCGAACCCTAACATCGTGTCTGTGGATGAGCCAACTGAGTTAGTAGACAAGTTGATCTACCCGGTCAGTCCCGGTGGTCTAGCGAAAGATGCTATTTCCACCAAGATTGAGAGGTCCAGAGCAGATTCTGTGAACCCGCAGCACCTGTGGTATAGGCGTCATATTAGCTTATCCGTCGAGGGTCAAGTTTACAATCTTGTGTCGCGCTTTATGTTGCTATACGGATAAGAAACCTGGCCGCCATGCGCCGAAGACGTCAAAATACTCTCAATGTTTGACCATCGATGTCTTCGGAGCATTACCCGAGTCTGGTAGGAACAGTGATATTGAAGTACGCCGAATGGTTTTTGGAAGAAATAGCTCACCCACGAACCGATCACACCCCGCACGTTGCGCTGGCTTGCTCATGTGCTCCGTATGCCAGTCGACCGATTTCCTCGAAAGACTGTTTTCACACAACCACGCGGTGGAAACGAGTCAGGGAAGGTCAAACAATATCTTGGCACCAAAGTATGAAGGCCATTACCAGTAAAATCAGGCCGCATTCCTGGATGGGGACCCAGAGATGGGACACACCTACGGTTGGAGACATGGCCCAGTCGAGCCCTCAATGACACTCGTGCATCCAAGCTATTGAATCCAACTCACAGCACCCTTCCAAATCTCCCAGATTAAAAGTTCACTGACAACCCTATAGTTACGCGTCAATCATATCAGCTCCCGCAACCAATGCGCAGCTGTCTACCCCATCTCTCAAATCCGCAGTGAATGAAACTGTGGAAATCATGACCACTGTACGATAGGTACGCGGTTCTTACAGCTGATAATGATTATGAGGATGATGCTGGGTCCACAAGGAGGTTATTAATGGGGTAGAGGTAGGGAGAGAAACCTATATGAAGAAATAAAGGAGGAGTCAGTAGTAGCCCTTTTTCGCATATCCTCCCCACTGTAAGCAAGAAGTAGGGCAACCCGGCTGATGGTACCACACGATGGTCGATGTGGCATGAGTTCATTTGTATATGTGTGCAATTCATGGTTGTACGTGGGTGATGATACTGCCAGGGCTCGCACACCTAAACAGAAGGACGATTAGTGTCCTCAGCAAGAGTCTTTGGCTCAAAAGGCTGACCTCTAGGCAGTGGTGTTTGGCAGGAAATGCAAGTGCACTTCACTTTTTACAGAACAAGCCAACACATGCTCCAACGCCCAACCTGGAGGACCCGGAGACTGTGTTCATCAGAACTCTAAACATTCACCAACCTTGTATGACTCTGTGAGTGTCGCGCGGACATCCTAAGTATAGCTCAATGAGTGGCAGTGGTACACAAACCGTCACACCACGGTAAGTTCCAGATATTCGTAAATGGACATAGATATATCCAGAGTAACGCAGTACTACTAAAGTTACAAATAACCGAAATGTCTGTCATCAATTCAGTAAGCAAAAAAACAGACAGTTCACAGATGTTTCTACAGGCAATTCCGCCCAATCATGATTCCCTCACTGGATTGTATGCATGAAGGCTCCGATACAGCATATATTCCACCTGACTCAGCACAACTGGGTTTTCTGTTTGTAGTGAAAAGTGATCTCAGTCGACAAAACAAAAGATGTGTTCATCTGATTCAAAAATCTCTAGAAATGCAAACAGCTTGTTCCGGTCGTTCAGAGTGAAGCTGGATTTTGCTACACCATCCGAATTACAGTATCATTCACGATGTATTTGCTGTGATGTGGCGCCCCCGAGCTATTCTTCTTGTTGCATAGTGACGATGTCCACTAACTCGAAATTACAACTCCATAGTGCATTTCCCCTCGTAGCGGTCGGTTTCTACAAGAAAGTTCTAAGGACCGCGTAGTGTATGTCCCTCAAGGGAGACAGCACGAGTCTGGCTGGTCCGGAGGATACATGCACTAGTGGTGGAACACCATAGTCTACAGGATCGCCGTGTGGTAATCAGGCAATAATGTTCCTACACTGGCGATAATGTCATTGATTACTATTCTCGTACGAAGCATACAACATGGCGACCACCCGATAGGGTTTGCGTTCATTTTTTAGCTTGCTTAGCGTGGTGACAACGCATTTAGTTGAAAGAGAGAGAAGCCCGCCGAGCCGTGGGTGATATCTCGGTGAATGACAACGCAAGTGAGCAACCGACCACTCACGGTTGATACGGCTACCTTTGGGTTCATACAAAAACGACGTAACTTGGCTGGCTAGCCACCAGTCTAACAGCGCACAAACGGGGTCAGTTTACCTTGACCACCAGCACAATACAAACTGCAAAAAGGCGTGCTCCGCACTAGTGAGATTTCACTGGATGCATTTATAGCACAAGCGACTGATGATGTACTGAGAACAGCACTGGTTTGCCCATTTCTTCCACAGTTGCTCTGTTGGTACTTTGATGGAGTTCCAAGCAAATAAACTAAATAGTCAATGGATGGGAACTAACCTTTTGAATCCAGTGCAGCGGCCAAATGTGTACGTGCCAATCCGAGAGCTTTCAGCTGTTGAGAAGATTAAAGCAGAGTAGAGAGAATATGCAAAAGACAAACCTCCTTTTCACTGCTTCCTTGGACGAACACGATCGTTTCACCCGGATCGGCTTTCAGGGATTCAACAAGTGTCAAGTGATCACCGCAACCGGGAGATACCTCGAAGTACGACACGCGCTTGAATAAAACGAAACGGAATGTAGCTTGAAAATTTTGTAATAAACCGTTCGTACCTACACGGTTTATGCAACGGAGCTAGGATACTCAGAATTGAGTATGAGAATAAAGATAAAACAGAAAATATTAGATTAATGCTCTATGTGGATCGTCTTCCATAAAAAACAAACATTTGAGCTGGGATATAGATATCGATATTCACAACGACCTACAACTCAACATGGTCTCGATTTGTCAGACGACACCCCGGTGTGTGGGTTTGACAAAGCCGCGTCTATAGACTTCCGCACACTCGTGGTGCATGAAAATGGTTAAAATACGCATAACGTCTATTAAATTACTAGTGAACCGTTTTCGCCTGTGAACCCCCACAGCATACCACCGATTGTATTGATGTTTCAAGCCTAAATGGAAGGTCACTAGATGTTCAGTGTTAATATGAGAAACATGGGTAAAATAGTGAGTCTCAAGCGTCCATTACGGGTCAGTTCGGTTTTCTAGTACGAGTGGAATGATAAACAAACTGCAAATCATCACCATACAACAACAACGTGGGCGTTGATACCCCAGCGCAGAATGGCAAGCGTAAAAAGGAGTTGCTTGCAATTATCGGTGCGCACGTGGAAAATAAGTTCCCACACAGAAAGTAGTGTATCGGTTTTAGAGTAGGAATTGGACTCCTTCAGGTTTGTGATGACGTCAGTGGTATTTACACAATCAGAGAAACGGGTTGCGTCAAAGTTTCATTTCTTAGCTGTCTTGGTGCCAGCTGTTTAAGATAATTCCTCTTGTGAGCGTCCGTTTTGCCGCACGATGAACAGTAATTCGTTGCGGGGTAAATTTAGACGGCGAATCGGTCCGTTCATAAAATGACCCAAGATGAATCGTTCTACCATAGGGCGAAATGTCGCCAAACTCATTGTCCAAAGAAAATTTCACGCAGCTCCAGGCGTTTGAACAAAGTTTGAACAAAGTTCCATTCCCAACTTTCATGTATACCCCAAAGACTACCATCGTCAACGATAACAACAAACACACCAACAGTAGCAGTAACCTTGGCATTGAAGTCACTGTCAGAAGATACATCAAACATAACTGCGAACTAGACCATTTTCAGCAACTGAGGCGAATATGAACTGTGTGGACGAAAATATCACACTATTGAAACACAAGCATCGATGGCCGGTTGTGCCGGAATGGAGACTAATCCCGAGTCTCAGAGCGAAAAGATGATAAGCACTGATTAGTTCATCACCACGTCACCGTCATTAACAGCAAAACACCAGTAATACATCCTGATGTCTAACTGACATGTAACATGTCGAGGGGAGGTGACTCAGCGCACTGCCGAAATTCTCTCAACTTGAATAAACAATCACTTCACAAACGTGAAGGACATTATCCAGCTATCATAGACTAGGACGTAGATATTTAGAATCTGTCCTGTATGAATGACCCACGAAGCAAATGTCACACCACCCCTCCCGTTACCCAAATGGACTGCTGCAATTCGACAACAGGTTACTCGAAACGTGCTCCGACCCCATCCGGGTCGTTTGATCTCTTCCTTGATTGCAGAGACCAGATTTCTGACCCATATAACAATATGGAGCACACAGCAGCATTTTGAACCCGAATATAGACAGATGAGCTGATGTTACGTCTGCGTCACAGGTGAAACAAGTTCATAAAAGCTGCTCTGGCTTATCCATTCCGGGTGAAAATATCATCCTTAACTAGACCACCGGGACGGCTACACAAATCTCTCTACTACTTCATTCGAATTGGCCGCAAGTGTGCGATTCTGGTCCGAGCACACCCACTTTTTCAGCAGCACTCTGAGCTTTTCAAGTGGTAAGCGCATGTCAAACTGTGAAGCAGAATTATTTACACTTTTGTTTTTTTAGTTAAACTATGGGTAAAAATTTAGACAGCATAAATAAAACACAAATCTAGGTTGATATAGATGTACATGAACTGCACTCGAAATCATATCGGCTCATGTGAATTTCAAATCGTTAGAGAATGAGGTTTTAATAAATGAGTCAAAACCGAACCGCCCAGGCCATAGACAGCTACAGTGGAGTCGGCTGGATAGCTAAAGAGATCGAGCGCCTCAAGGACCATCACAAAGTGCTTCCATCCTTTCATATGGACATCGTGAGGATAAAAGTCCCATTACTGAGGAGAAGCGCGTCAATCGTTTCAAACCCCTTCCAAAAATACATTCAGATAATGGGGTTAATACATCGTAAAAACAGGAAAAACTTCGAGTAGTTGCGATTCCCAACTGTCTAATGAGCAATGAAGTTGGCATACTTGTTTTTCACATACGACCTGAGGATGGGCAAGCCGATGGCAAAAAAACCCCATACAACAGGTCTTAGACAATGGACTTACCACACCGGTGATAGACATCACATCGCGTACAATGTTCGCCCAATCACCACTGTCCAGAGCGGAAACCTGAAGAAAAGACGATCAAAAAGTCCCGTGTATACGCAAAGTGGAGTAATGTCACATACTAGGTTAAAATTCTTGGACAGCATAAACTTTTTGAGTTTGCACGATGGACATAAACGGAACCAATTCATTTGCATCCAGTATTTGTGGATATAATGCAAAAGATCCACCACAGCAGTCAAAAAAGTTGAGGTAAGGTAACATTAGCCCCATGGTATACAAATCGTATGAACCTACACCTATGTAACCAATAACTAAGGAAGGTATGGTTGATCAAAAAGAGTACAGTAACGCCAGGACTATCGTCCTCATTGAGATCCATCAAGTGGACATAAATGAGATCCGTCAAGCGATCCCTTAGCTAACAATCATTGATGATCCACGTCAGAACCACACGACCGCAACTGTTCAAAACAATGCAGAGAGTAGCTCACGTTGTTTTAGCGCCTGACAGAGTGAATATTTGGTCAACGCAACCTCTACCAGGCCGGAACCCAGCTTGCTGATTTCGAGTCAGTGTTTTACAAGCCACCATAAGACGACAAAGGATATGTGACGCCAACAATCTCGTTACGACCGTGGTCGGGCTGATCCTCCCCATTCACTCACGCTAACTACGAGACCTTTTTGGGTACTATTATAGTCTTTCTCCAGTTGTTTGGAACAGCCTCCTTTTCCCAAATTCGGACAAACATGAGACAAGCATTGACTGAGGACTTCATCCCAACTCTTAACAATGCGGGTGGGAGGTCACCCGGACCAGAAGCTCGGTGGCACCTGAGAAAACATATGCAGTCACAAGCCTCCGAGGTCGCAAAGGGTTACACGTCCACCTTCCAGGGTTCTACGTCAGCTGTAGGCTCCAGATTAGTGGCTGCTGATGGCCACGATAACTACTGTCCGAAGTATTCGGCCCAACGGTCGAGTCGTTCATCTTTATTCAAGATGGTCGCTCCATTTTGATCTTTGATAGTTTCGCTCACAGGTGCTTTCTGAGGACCGGTCGCACGGATCAACTGAAATAATCTTCGAGGCACTACCGGCTTTCTAGGCCTCTTCCATCTCCTTAGCTTTTCGTATCTACCAGACTTCACGGTCTTTTTACACGCTTACTCACGCTTAAAATCTGATAATTCGTCGGGACCAGTGGGGATATTTCTTCGATATTTAAGCAGTACCACTGTTCGGTCTGGTATCCAGTGCTTGAATGGATCTGGTAGCGTCATGTCACAAGCAAAACTCCCAGCACTGTGCAAAGAGGCGGTGATCTCGTCCCAATATAAATCCGGTTCTAGTGGTGGAGCAGTTGAAAGAGACTCCAGAAGACGACTTTGGTGAATTCGGTTAACATTCTGATCTGCCAGTCCCTCAGTTGCTCAGCTATTTGTCCGCAAATTAAACGGCTCTGGAAGACGAAGGGAGAATCGACTTCAGTTTATTTAGAGATTACTTCAGTTTATTTCAAAAGTCAGTACTGGATAAAGATAGCCTGCAGTCAGCATATGGCTGAAGCACTCATTCCTCAATGTTTGCAAGTACCATTGTGAGGTTGAAAGAAGTTACATATACACACACCGCACACGTTTCAGAAACGGGTTACTGACGTCAAATACCAAACCCTGATTATAATAAGTGGCTTTTCTGGCACGCCATCAGCCCTCCAAAGGGTCCAAAGAGGGGTTGGGCAATCTCTGCACATTCCCAGGATTTTGCCTATTCCCCGTTCCTCCTGGACTCATACAGCTCCGCGTTGGTACTTTTTTTTCTTTCCCGCTCGATGTTTGAAATTTTATTGGGTTGTTTTGTTCCCGACTAACTGGACTATATCTCCAGGATGGCTTTGTCTGAGATCCAAATGTGGGTAGATGCTCTGTAACACAAACACAGAAACCAGTATTTTTCAGGATAATAAGGATTACATTCCATCGAACTCTCACATCGGTAGATGGATTAGCCGAAAGGAACTAGATTGGGTTGTTTTGATAAACCTGCTTTTTAGTAGGTTCTGAGAGCTTCCCGATGGCCAGGTGAGGTGAGTGCGTCTCCGAAAAGCACCAACGCAGTGATAGAAACTTGGAATCAGGAGCAAGTAGTAGTCAGCAACTGACTCATGTGATGTTGTTTATGGGTGCTTGAATCTAGCACAAAAGTGGAGGCACCCAGCGTTTGTTTTGTAGGTTGGTGCTTCATAGATCTGTGTGGTCAATATATGACTGCATCAGACGTGTCCATATGTCTCGATTCCATGTATCCCGGTAGAAGTTCTTGGATTCACTAGTGGCATCCAGTTGGCGTCAGATATTTAACACGGGTATCTTCATCCGTCTTGGTCTTGAACATACCATCCAACCCGATGAAATCAAATTATGTCCCGATAGAGAAACATTTGTGAGTGTTGTTTAATGAGTTCCCATACACTAATAGGCAGTTTACCGAGCCGTTGTCTTACACTGAACCTTCAATTTTTAGCACCTACCGAAAATCGTGTTTCACATTAATATCCCGTGACACAAAATCCGTCAATGTCTTTTTGAATGATCCGAAACCGGTCCTTTAAAAAGCTACCATGTATAATGCACTACCAGACAATAAGACCTATGTAGGATACTGACATCATCCAGTGATCTACCCCGCCAACTTTTCCCCCAAATTAGAAACCTCTCCTCCCCTAACGTCAGCAATTTGTATGACCCCGCAAGCTTCACCCACTTTATAGCGTGGGCGGTTCGCCTATTTGTGCCAATCAACACCAGGAATATTAATGAGCCAAAGGATTCGATGGCAGCTCAGTTATACGAATGTTAATTCGAATGTAGTGGGCCAGGCCCCTGCACTATCGAGTCATGAAAAATGAGATACGGTTCGCCTTTTGTGCCAATCAACACCAGGAATATTAATGAGCCAAAGGATTCGATGGCAGCTCAGTTATACGAATGTTAATTCGAATGTAGTGGGCCAGGCCCCTGCACTATCGAGTCATGAAAAATGAGATATTCCCGTCCTTTGTGAGTTGAATACAAGTCTTTTAGAAATATGTCACGTAACACTGCTTGTTAAAGGCAACCAAAAAACGAACTTTTCACGTGCTTAAGTACACGCGCCACGCATGTGCGTCTCATAAAACAGATCGTCGCTGCAGAAGCAGTAATCGGCGCTACTAAAGCAGATTATGCTAGCGCCAGACTCCCGTGGAAGACTGGACGTAGCAGTTAAGTGAGAACATGCTACTTATCTAATAAAAAGGACACGCATCTCCACGACCACGAATTTCAAACAGCAAACTGGTACAATCGACCTGAGTAACAAAAATATCTATATTCCTGCCGCCCCTATAAACTTTGCGATACTATTTGAGTAGTGTCTACCCCCCTCCGCAAATGTTCCAAAATACCGACCGGACCGCTATCTTTCGAACAAGCGTAAACAACCGCTCACACCTAATCCACTTTCACAGGATTCAGTCCGTTTGTCAGATCTTGTCCAGGTAGTATTCGGCATCCCACGCCTAGTATTGGGACGGGAAACATAAAGTAGGCCATAACGTATGGTGATGTGAGCATGCACTTGAGATGGAAGCCGCTGTTGCTGGAGTGTGGTAACCTATGCGTACAACAGGTCCTAATTGAAATATTTGAGAGACGGACGATACACCCGTATAAAACCTTTAAAATCGGTTACAGAGACGGTCACATAAATGGGTGACCAGAATTGACGACATTGTTCCATACGGCAAGTGCTCCGGCTCGGTCAGCTTCTTTGGAGGACCCGAGTCAAGGGAATATTGTTTTAAACTGCCATGTGGCACTATGTGGTGATGAGCTCCCATAAGTTGCGCTGGCTTTGTTACGTGCTCCGTATGCCAGTGGCCGACTTCCTCGAAAAACCCATTTTGTAGCACTATGTGTGAGCTCCCATAAGTTGCGCTGGCTTTGTTACGTGCTCCGTATGCCAGTGGCCGACTTCCTCGAAAAACCCATTTTGTACGTACTGGCGAAGCGCGAAAACGCGACAGGAAGGGTCAAACAATGACTTGGCAGAGAAGTGTGGCAGCCATTACCAGCAAAATCAACTGCGTCGATCAGGCCGTCTTCTGGATGGAGACCCCGAGATGGGACAGGTCGATGGCCCAGTACCATGTTCAGTGGCGCACATTAACCAAGACGTCAGCTTCAATACACAGCTTCCCTTCCTGACCTTCCTACTCCACTAACAACCAAGGCGTTTGGAGCAAATTC
>NW_008751754.1:1148946-1231915 GCF_000715545.1 Opisthorchis viverrini | reverse complement strand
AAAGAAGTAGGCCATAACGTATGGTGATGTGAGCATGCGCTTGAGATGGAAGCCGCTGTTGCTGGAGTGTGGTCCAACCTATGCGTACAACAGGTCCTAATTGAAATAGTTGAGAGACGGACGATACACCCGTATAAAACCTTTAAAATCGGTTACAGAGACGGTCACATAAATTGACGACATTGTTCCATACGGCAAGAGCTCCAGCTCGGTCAGCTTCTTTGGAGGACCCGAGTCAAGGGAATATTGTTTTAAACTGCCATGTGGCACTATGTGGTGATGAGCTCCCATAAGTTGCGCTGGCTTTGTTACGTGCTCCGTATGCCAGTGGCCGACTTCCTCGAAAAACCCATTTTGTACTACCAGGCGAAGCGCGAAAACGCGACAGGAAGGGTCAAACAATGACTTGGCAGAGAAGTGTGGCAGCCATTACCAGCAAAATCAACTGCGTCGATCAGGCCGTCTTCTGGATGGAGACCCCGAGATGGGACAGGTCGATGGCCCAGTACCATGTTCAGTGGCGCACATTAACCAAGACGTCACCTTCAATACACAGCTTCCCTTCCTGACCTTCCTAATCCACTAACAACCCAAGCGTTTGGAGCCAATTCGGGCTCACGGCAAGGTCCACTCGTTTTCGACCGTGTTGGATGATTCAGCGGCGATCACTGTCACCTGTTGGGCGATCAGTGTGCGGTTTTTTGGAGCCCATTTTTTCTAATCCCCTCTTCCACGGGGGAATGTAGCACCGCTGCCCCTATATGGGCATGCTGGTCGCCTGAATGAAACAACTTGCTGCCTCCACACTCCCATTACCCACCCCCGAAACCTCCTCGTTATATGGCTTCTCACATTACGGGGACCCTCTCCTCTTTCTGAACCTTAATGGACTTAATTCCAGCCAGTATAGTTAGCAAAATCATTGCAGCACTGAAGCTAGACAATCACGACATAGTGCGCCTCTAGGCCGGGTATACTCGAAGGAGGCACGAGGGCTGGGATACTGCCAGGTTGCCCAAGCCTAGACAGGTGAAGTGGAGAGGCAGAGATCGGGTTCGAACCAAGGATCTTCCGGTGAGTAAATTCGCGCTCTAACCATTTGGGCGATCTCGGCGGACGTACCACTTGTTTTGATACCAAATAAACAGTCAGTTGACTTCACAAGACAGGAATCAAATAACTTCCTTCATCTCGGCGTGGCGACCCATTTTCACATCTGCAAGAAACACGCCCCAACCACTGCAATGTCCAGAATGTAAGTACGAACAAAGTTTCAATTTTCCTCCTGAGTCACACCTGTCTGTTAGTCCAGACAGGATAACCATTGTATAAAAGCCGGTTGCCAATGGACAATTTGAGCACACAGTGGAGCAACACTCAACTCCGAAGGGACGTAGTTCGTTCACAAACAAATATCCTGCATTTTTTACCAGGTTTAGTTAACAACCCATGATTTCAGGGATCCTACGCGTTCATGCTTTGTTATTGATTCAGTGAGATCAGGAATCGGGATGAAATGCTCCTGAAGTAATGAGAGCTTGACAATAGTATTAAGAAAATTGTAACGTTTAGGAAAAAGTGGATTGTTTCAGTAACATTTGTCTTAACAAAGTCGGTGTATTTCATAACCAACAAAGCATATGCGACAGCTATCATAAAAATACGCATGCGTGGCTGCCAAGTAAAACAAAGAGAACCACCAGTGCCTAGCTTTCGACAGGAACATCCAGAAAGGTGTAGTTAGAAAAGTGACTCGGATTATTAAGCATAAACCCTTGCAATGATTAGCACCCATAGCTAGGATTCGGAAGGCAAGAACTTACGCGGATCCCCCGTGTTCGGAACCCTATCGTGCCATCAGGTGTAGGTGAGCAGAATGTGAAATCGAAGCGACTGTCAGGTTTGTCGGTTCCGTAATACGACAAAGCATCACGGTAACTGATTCTGGGGAAGGGCGTTTGCAAAGGCAGTGTGTTGGAAGCCTCTTCCACAAGTGGCCAGAGATAACGGAGAAGCTTTTCTATCAGAGTAAGTACATCATCTGCTGAACAAAAGGACAATTCTAAGTCCAACTGCAGCGATTAAATAAACAAGGCAACAAACTTGCGTGAATTCCGGTTGCCTGTCGGCTCTTGAAGGTTCATCGCGGAAACAGCGCGCGATTTGCATATAACGGTCAACACCACCAACCATAAGAAGCTGCTTAAATTGTTGAGGGCTTTGTGGTAAACTATAAAATAAGCCCGGGAAGGCAGTGGGAGCAATGAACTCCCTTGCACCCTGTGATGCTGAAGTAAAATGGACAATAATTTACCCCAGGTGTTCTCCTGAAGAGGTAAGGTGTTTCCACCTCAACAAAACCTGTGGAGGGTGAAGTAAACCGAGATATTCGTACCACATGAATGGCAAAGGAACTGGCGAGTCCTCAAGAGCATATCAGAACGGAACTTCAAGTTCCTTTGCAGGACGGCGGAACGCAAGTCTAAATATCGATGTGAAAGACGCAGGTATTCGTTGACATTCTATAAAATTCCGGAATGAAAAATCGGAGTCAAAAACCTCATCGTTAAAGCCAAATGGAAGGTTTGGTGCTGCTAGATTGAGAACATCAATCCTAGTTGCAAGCACCTCGACCTGGCCGGTTGGAAGATCCTAGCACAGGTAAGAAATGAAAATCATTTCGGGAGCGGACCTTATTCATGTCTTTACTCGGCCTTGCCGCTACAGTTCCTACCACTCGGACTACAGTTTCCACAGGGGGGAATGGGTCTTTCGCTACATCCGGACCGAGAAAAACTTGCACAAGACCATACTTGTCCCGCAGAATCAAGAATTTCGAGAGCCTAATTCGGTGAATCCAACCGCACAAGCTCACAGTTTCCGACACATGCCGTAACCGAAGCTCCCCACATGTGTGAGAGCGGATACTAACCTGCAATCATAGAATAATGAAAGAAGGCAAATTACGATACGGTTGTCCAGCACGTCTTCGTCTGGCGCAATACTGAGTACATGCGACTTCCATCGGTGAGCAGTCACAAAAAATGAGGGTACTTTGGCCCTAATATTGATTATGGCACAACCCCATGATCGGCAAAAAATAAGACCTTGAAGTTTATACATCGCGGTTCAGGATTTGAACGCAATAGTGAACGGTGAGTAGGTCTAGCTTTTGGGTTTAATCAAATCGGGTTTTTATGATGGTGTTGCAGTTACGTTCCAAGCCTTGTGGATTCTAGCACAAGGGAAAGGTAATAGGGGCTAGCGCTTAGTTTCCCGACGTATACAGCGCCGCTATTTCACGGATTCATACTCTGATACAGGGGATCGGAGATTTCACCCAAGCTTTCCGTGTCACATTTGTTTTTGTCGCTCAGCAAATTTCTTTCATCTGACGGGCACAAGCGATAGAATGACGACGCATTGCCCCACAAGATCTCAATGCTGGTGATAAACTTACCAGATTCATCTCCGACAGTCTTCGAGGCAAGTCTGTTCCACGCATCAGCTTCCCTAAATGAGAAAAGCTGTTATCTAATCAGTGTACTCACCCAGATCGTAAAAATGCACTTGACATGTTCGCGCCGTTAAGTTGGCAGTGGAGGGATAGAGGAAAGAAAATAATTGCACATGTAATTCCGCACACACACTGTTGTTTTTGGACGTGGTGGCCGTATCATATCTGCGGTAATCAAATGGACTTTGGTCTGTGTTTTGTGCCTCTATTTTCCATCCATTACAAAATTACGTATTTTTTCGAATGTTTTTTTGTTTGAATACGAGAAGTTAAAAAACGGTCACTTGCACAATTTCACGCAATACGAACGTGGTCACGTGCTCCGACTCTCACTTCTGATTTCGCTTACAGCGAACATTCGCGAATCTCATGTGCTAACTCCGGTATCAAAACATTTCAGACTATCTTTGGAATTCATTAAATGTGGGAACTGTTCAGAAGAAGACTCTGGACAACCATGACTGGATTACTGTCTACTCGCTGACCTGGGCCAACGACGAACTATTTTAAAGAGAACAATTCTTAGCGAGTCTGCTCCATCTGACCTCTATTAATGCATACTCAATCTAGCGTTGCTGTTTTGATTTCCTTGCCACACACCCCTGGTAAAGTAACTTCTTGTGTAGCCAGACCACTACAAGTGCATACGTGGTCGAGTATTTAAATGACAACCAAAAGGGGAGGCTCTATGGCACTTCTAGGCCTCATTTTCCTGCTTATCATCGCTTTTTCCGTTTCAATATCGGCCATATTGGCAATTTTTCGCTTTAACAACACAAGTTTTTCGCCCTATAGGACATTTCGCTTTCGCGAATTGGCCAGTTGAACAGTACCGGCACTCGCTAATCACTATCGCCAACAAAAAATTTAGATGTGCCTATCTTTTTTACATGAATTTAGTAAAATTGTGCATCCGAGAGATTTGAATATCTGCAAAGTAGGATCCGTTTTTTTTTGTGGTGTTTCGACAGAATACGGCCATTCTGAATATCCTCGCGTAAACAGTGAGTCAAGATTTCCCGGCGTTGCTTTTAAGTGATATTATCAGTTTCTCAGACTACTTTGGACCCCATGGGACTGTTTTACAGTTACACGTTTGGCGAACCCCCTTTATTGCTTTGTTTTGTTCTATTTTCCGATCGCTCAGGAATCCAGCAACTCTTATTCACAATCACTTAGTCCTGTATCATTCTGGTTCAGTCCGGTTTAATGACTACGAAATCTGAACTGTCTCGAATCGATGTTCTGTTCAGGCCAAGCTCCCAGCTTTTGGTGTCAACAACATTAGAGTTTGGTTAGTTTACTAGGATGCCAGTAACACCCGCAACACATTTCCGTCTTCCTGTGTGGCTTCTCAGCTTCCCTCTGAAATTGCCACGAAGTTTATTGATGCGGTTTACTTTTTACAACATACTGCAGGTAACCATTATTAAACAGACTGCAAACCCGATGGAAAAACCTCCGGAAGCTGCTTTCAAGGGTTAAAATAGGCTATCGCATGCCGCCACTGCCGCAAAGTTTGGTTTGCAAGTCGTGCGACGGCTTAGCTGTAAGGCATTTGTGTGTGCACACCAAGTGTTAGCCACCGGGTAAATTTTACTATCCCATCACTCGGAAGAATAAACAGAAACCCGTGAATGCTCCCCAAGCCCTTCAAGTGCCTTGAACTGAGAGCACAGTCGAAACATTTCTGTTTTGCTGAGGCCATCTCATTCCGCCCCGAGCCTGCAATAAACGCCTGAGCACCGGTCAACGGTTAATGGTGCTCCAATTCATTACGTCTACACCCCAAGAAGCTGCGTACTGTCGGACCCGCGTTTGGACCCACACTCCAACTAGGGACAATTAAATCTTAATTTCGCGTTGGGCTCCTACTCTTCCGCGCTTGGGGCCATATGCCAGTTGCCTCCGGTGACATTCTGATCACAGCCGCTGCCTCATTATTTGGTCTGTTAAAATTCTCATCGTGCGTTTCTGTCTGCGAAACGCCGCACGAAGGTTACATCGCTTTACGGATCAGGCTCTGCATCGTTTAATCCATGTTCCCGTGTGCAGCGATGGTGTTTTTGTGGCAAACATTGTTAATACACTGAGCCATTTCATTCCCGCTCCCAGCCGTCACCTTATCTTGGAAACGGACGCATCACAAACCGTTGTAGCTGTGGTTCACCAAACCCAGGGAGCATCACTGACTCCTTCATCGGTTGGTGTTATCTCCAGATAGCACGAACATTTTGCACAATCTCAACAATCCTGCTTGTTTTTGGCAGTTGATTTGGTCAAATGCGAAACTTTTATCTATATCCATTTTAGGTTAACACAATAAACGCTAACTTGTGTTATGCAACCTTGGAATAACTGCCATGCCTGCTGCACTACTGTGGGCTAATAAAGCACTCCATAAAGCACTCCAAAACAGTCACCTCGACCTCCTTCAATAGGTAGTAATGAATCACAGCAAATCCACTGCGGCAAATAAAACTCTGACCCCGGCTCCTCAGTTTCATAATTATTTCCACACCACAGTGCTGCGTGGCTACCGAACATTCGTGCACACGCCGGCAAGCGCTTTTGTCTGGCAAGTTGCGTGATGATGCTTCCCAAAATGAGAAAACCGACGCATCAGAGTGTAATTTAAGCGCTGTTGCACACTGAGGGCTTCTGGTCTTTTGTCCCAACAAGTATTAGGTATGTTCGCTTTGGAAGCGACTAGCGTTTCCATGTGGGCCCCTCCGTTCCTTGATTGGATATGCTGGGGACTGCGCAAAGAATACTGACACCGGCATCGTCTCCATGCTCCAAATTACGATCCCCAGATGCTACATGAATTTGAGGTTCCCAACCCCGGGTTTGATGTTGTGAGACTATCAGGTCTGCTCCGCATCGTCTGTAATATTCAGGCTTGATCTATTGCCAGGTGGATGAAAATGAATACCGCTTGGTTAGCTTTACATGATGACCATAAATTGGTTAATGCGCTCACCAGTAGTGCCTCACTCGCTGAAAATTTGTCACCAACTCATCTGTGAAATGGACAAATCTTTATTGTGATTAAGCGTGCTTAAGGACTTCCCCGTTCAGCAGTATGCACTCCAAGTATGATGGTATATTGTGAATTGATATTGTACCTTGAATTGTGGCTTACTCTTCAACGCCGTGTCGCTTTAAGGTAGACTGCAGTGATCACAATAAACAGCAATACTGAAACAAACGAGCCATTGATAGCTGGTTGTTAAGGGCTGTATCGTACGGTTGACGAAGGCCAGCTCTGGAAAGATGTCGAATTCCGTTTGTCCCTCCGTCAAGCTGTTGCAGGATGTTTGCCTACTGCGCACCAATGTACTTTTATCGACTTGTCCTAATCCGTTCTTTCTTTTACATCCGCTGCCAGAGTTTTTGTTGATTCACTGTTGTACGTCCTTTCGATGATTATTTGGATTTACAAGGACCCGAGCAAGTGTCCTCCAACATTCGTTCGCTGGAAGCCTTGACGTCGGAAATACGGAAACGTGGTCATCCTTATGAATTTTCTGTACTTCCTTTGAGTCCCATATGATAACGCTTAAACTAACGAAGAATCGATGGGATTGAGTTTTCAAGTGACATTCATTCTAATTAAAAACCATTGCCGTATCCCCCTAAGGTTTTTCCTAAGCAAAGGGCCAAATGTTCTGCCAGAAGAAGCGTTTAGGACCATAGGCAGTTCTTGACGTTTGTCGAAGAATACAAAAATATTCATACGGTCTTTTGAATTCGAACGCATGAAAAAATCGAGCTTGTCGAAGAGGTGAACCTTTATAAAGGTTCCAGGAACAGAAACGTTTCAACAGTTTCACTGACCACTGAACGCGCGTCGGAACCTCCGGAGCATGTCTGACGCCGCCGCAATCAGTGGACGGGCAATAATCCGAAACAACAGGTTTGACAGGCCCGAAAAAGGGTCCTCGAGCAGGTACCCAGAAGCTACATTCATTCAGCAGACGCTGGTAGCCTACACATATCAAAATCTGATAGCGCCCATCCAGAGGGGCAGTTCGAAAAATCAAGACTGAGCGGCCAATGCTGCTTAGGCATTCATTCTATTCGGGCACGAAACAACAACCCTCATACCTACTAAAGCAAATGCCCAAAACCCATCATCGAGCATCCGCTGTCTTACGCTCGCCTACACCCTCGTCTGCAGTTGGTCTAAACTGATCCAAGCTAGACTGTTACGCCGATATAAAGAGCCACAAACAAGATAATTTCACAATACACAATATGTGCCTTTGGGAATATCCTGCTAGTCTCCATTTTTCTAGGTTCCATACAAACACCCGTTCTATAGGCATCGGGCCCCCCAAATTACACTTAAATTGGCCATAAAACGTGGGATGAGGGGCACATAGAAGAACTGCCTACGTCAGCAACAGAATCACTCGCGAAAAACAAAAATCACCCTCTCCACCGCATCAAGATGCTTCCCAGCCACCATAACAGAAAAATTCTCGTCGGCCGCAAGCTATCTATTTGCTCTATTTCGGGCTCACTGGGCGTTCACTTAGATTTCAAAACCCATCTAATATGGAAGATCACATAAAAGAAGCGTTCACGCAAGATTCGAAACTTCTGCCCTCACAAACAACTTGCAGCTACCGCCATCTCCTCTGAAGTGATATAATGCTACTTAGAAGCATAGCGGGAAGAAATTATCGGGGTCTAGAAAAAAGTGTCAAAGACAGACTAAGTATTTTCCAGAGCTCCCAAACGATTGGATGAACTTAGGGAACTAGGAAGAAACTGGTTGCTGAAAAACCGGAGATGTACCGGCTATGAATCCTCTGTCGTAATCTCTCGGCGACCGATTCTGACTTCATCAGTGCCACATGTGACGAACGCACTTAGCAAAGCCCAAAAAATATGCTGTACAACACCACCTCTAAGGCCTCGTGGTATTGGACTGTTAGGCTTATGGCTAGTCTCACCAACAGCGTAAGTGGGGATAATGAAGTGGAGGAATTAGCGATACGGATAAATGTCAACAGGAATTTCAAAGTCAGTAAGACTGTGAAGACAAACAGGTGCCGGACAAAAGGTACGAATATGCAGACGTAAACTGTTGAATTGTGTTAGTCGGTTTGATAAGCACATATATCCTGCCGGGAAGCGCATGGCCTTTTTGGTGCCCAATGTTCATTGAGCTATTGACGGATTGAAATGAGAGGGAGATATAGGTAAAATTATAGAAATATCGCCGAGAAGAACGCGGCAATGCTTATTCTATAGTTGAAGTGCTTCAGCGGCTTTTACACACCACCATGCCGACTGACTATAATCCAAAAAATACTAACCTTACATGAAATACATAAGGTTTAATGAACAGACGGACTCTGTGGAGCGTCCGTTCCTCTAACTGGCGCTCTATGGCGTAAGTTGTGGCAGTTGGATATTTACTCACGGAAATCGAGTGGTTTATTTTTGGACGCAAAATACGGGACAAACTGTGCTATGCTCCCGTAAATTGGCCCAGACCAACATTACAAGGCGCCCATTGCGGATCGATTAGCAAGCACAACTTTGAGCTTCCTGGACGGGCCGGTGGCTAGAAACCAAAAACAAATTGTTCTTCTGTGAACTCACCGCATAGCGGACAAGGTTCACCATCACCGAAGTCGATGTGGCAGGACATGCGATCCGTTGCACACCAGCCGTCACTTGAACTGGCTGACCAGTCACAGAGTACACAACGACAAAAATTATTGTCCATAGACCGCCCTCTGGGCTGAGGTGCAGTATCCCCGACCATCGATGATAGGCCACCATTTGCAGACCTTGAGGCCTGTCGCAGTGGAAATGGTCATAAGTAATCAATTGCCTCAAAAAGATGGAACATGTATACAGCGTCATTCGACAGATCACGTTCAGAAGGTGACCGTTGCCCTCCAGGATCTCCTGGCGGTTGCGGCTATACGACGTGTGCGTGACAAATTCCTTCATGAGCCACTCGGAATGCTGAGACACCTCTTCATGACGTGCTTCAGTGTGCTAGTATGGTGCACCCGGTTTTCAAGGCGATCGTTGGCACTCTCCAAACGGTTGTCGGTCACATTACATTGCTAAAAAAAGACTTCCTGGATTGTGCGCGTACTGCCCATTTGTGGATGATGTACAGCCAGTGAACCTTAGCATAAGGGGTAAATCATGTGTTTGTGCAACGAAACATTTGCAGCCCTTTGGGGAAAATGTAGGTTCATGTTAACAGAACCTGTCTATATTCCCGGCGGTAGTTTTGTATGTACTGAGTGGCAAGGATGCTTCCAAATTAATCGGCCACAAACTGCTGCACCCCACACGACGTTTTTTATACTTCAGCAGGGCGCTCCAGGTTCCCTGCTCCTTTTTGGTCAGCCGTCTATGTATCAGGGGCTAATCGTATAACAACTTTAAACACTATGGTTGTGCTGACTGATATATAGTTACTCTGTCTCCGGAAACAAAACCGCACTGGACAGCCGGTGCTTTTTATGAGAAAACACGCTCGGCTAGCTAGTTTTCCCAGATTCCTTAACTCTCCGTCTGCAGCATTTGAAGTACACTCATTTTTAACGTAAAATAGCGCTGGTTCTTCAGTTACCGGATGAAAGCACAAATACTGTGCAGTTATTATTCCATTTATCCATATCGTTTCATTCATTTGCTACCTTCTCAAATGCCGCAAAGAAAGAAGAGGACGCAGCCCCCAATTTCTTAGCAAACATGCGTGGAGCCACTTTTGAAGCCACAGCACAGTATGTTCAAAGCCGAATGTGCGCCAAAAATTTGGAAAGAGGACAATAAATAGAGAGAAAAATGACTACAGGTTAGGATGGTTTTTGGTTTGAGCACATATGCAACAAAAATGCAACATTTAGGCGTGAGGTGTTTTATTCCGCTCGCAGACGTTTTGCAGAAAGAAGCGTTTTGCCTCCGAGGCGCGGCGAGCTGGACTGTGGGAGCATTTTCTTCGTGAATGAGCGTTGGAAGCTTTCAGCTACTGGTCTACAACTTTGAGTGTAAAGAAAAGAGGCTATGGGACGGAATTCCATGATCAGTGACACGCATGTTTTAAAAATTGCGACCATTGTGACTTGAAGGTGAACGGAACACAATATTAGGAAGCTAGGCCTACACGCTCCGGCAAACTTGAACTGGACTTGGTGAGAACAACTTAACGTAAAGAGTATCTGAGATCAACACCCTTGATTTCTGTGGAATGATCAACAGGCTTCCTATTAATTGTTAACGCATTAGCCGAGAGAAAGCATCGGCAGGTAGTCATTAGGGATTTTGTAGAAGAAGAGGTTAGGCCAGGTTCATTTGATCAACGAGTCAGTGAGTCTGAGTATTGTTTGATCTAGTAAAAGGTAGACACTTGTGAAAGTGGGGAGTGTGTACGCATTTTTGCCGATTGTAAAGATGGCTGCACCATAGGAAGGCGGTGCTGAAGACATCGTTGATGCACATTAAGAAGGGGATAAGGTCTAACAGGCTTCCTTGAATGACTTCATTAGTGCCCGATAATTGGGATGAAATTTTGTTGGAAGGCGAACCGCTGCGATAAGTTTTCGTTGATGCCAAAGTCACCAATGGCGATAATTTTTATTTCCAACTCGTGGTTGGCATACGGTCTGGCAGGGATGCATGTAGGACCAGGTTGAAGGCTTTTTGAATATCCAAGTAAACTATAACAGGGGAGTGCCGTTAGTTGTGAGCTGCTGTAGTGGTCTTGAAGACGTGAAGCTGCCGGCCATCGGCGCATCCCTGAAACCGGAATCCATATTGTTGGTCATCTGTGGCGTTTGTAGCCAAGAGGGACTTGGGTAACTGGCCTCTGAACAGAGGCTCATGGGTTTTCAATAAAAGAGAGGTATGGTAGACCATAGAATCACTTTGTCTAGATCCGGATTTGAAATGCGGACGAACCGTAGATTGCTCCCACTGAGATGGGACGATTCCATAATCTATCGAGTAATTAAAAAGATTGAGGAAAATGGATTCCTAAATCCTGACCGCCTTGTCTCATAACATAGGGTACGTCATGGTCACCCGGCGGAGAGAAGTCCTTATAGTTTGGAAAAAGACAGAAAAATTTGCCGCGAGAATGGTTACGTTGCTGAGAATCTGGTGTCCACCACGAACATTGTGTGTTGTGAAATATACGCAGGTGGAATGGTCGTGAAGTTGGCATGAAGAAGCGCAATACAACTGATTAGTCAGCTATCTCTTTTTGACAGGATCTCCGTCGACAGGCGCCTGACATGCGACTAGGCAAAGAAGTGCAGCGCGCACTAGGGAGCAGTATTTCGTCATAGAAGTATTGGTAATAAGTTGAAAATGAATTCGGAAAGGTGATGAATGGCCACTTTATCTTCAACTATCGCTTCAAACACTGGACACCGTTGTTGAGTATGGCCATGTTTATGTTTTCCTTGATTGGGTAAGTTACTTGTCGTCGACTCTGCCAAAAACCCGGCAAATGTAGAGGGGTTACTGGTTGCCAAATTACACGCTGGTCGTCTTAGGCGTTTTTGATCTTCCAACTCGCAAAAGACTTTTATTTTGACATTTTCCGGACGTTTTTAACGCTGATACAACGCACGATACGAAACTTTTTGGGTTCAATTGTTTAAGGCGTCTGGCGTTCGCCGCGCAGATACCAGCTTTACACGTTGTTCGTGACATGTGACATGAAAATGGGGTGACTTGCCTGGCATATTTGAAGGCATGCTTTTTTCGCCCTGCGCAAGCTGTTCAGACTGTTGGAGGATGTCATGGATGATCAGCACTGCGTCAAAGATTAAATGATCTCGCAGATTCGAGCTCATATAGGAGTGTTGAGATTTTAGATAATCCTGCGCTAATTTTAAGCAAGTCAAGTTATCCAGAAATACAAGCATTCAATTGCGAACTTGTCAACATAATCGAAAGTGTTTTCAACCGTAGCTGAGGCGAATCCCATCGAATGGGATGCTTTGATAACATGGTCGATCAAGCTGATTTTCACGGCAAAACAACCACTTGGAGTTCGCTCAGATTTTTGAAGTTCCGCGTAGAAGCGGCCCCGGTTATACGCAACGTCAATAACCTGGAACACGCCACCCAGGTCGCCCGGCACATCGAATGGATCATACGCGAGTACGAGATGCACAGAACTCATCACTATGACCGGCGAGAAACTCGGTATGGAGCCATCTATGTTCTTTGCGTGGGTTGCCGCATGAAGATATATGCCGCCAACCAAGCTTTTGAACACTTTGGTAGTCACGCCAAAACCGATCTACCATTAGAGTAACAGATGTAAGTCCAGAAATTTCTTGTTAGTTTTCATTTCAAAGTTCCCAGGCTTTCCTAAGTTGTTTAAATTTCGGTCAGTACCTGCACGTGTACTTTCTATCTATCTAGGTGGCTACCCTTGGTACACATGTTCACTGGGTTCAAAGGCCGCTCGTTCTTCCACAGTAAGCTAATTATTCGCATGTTCATTGCACAGACCAAATTCAAGTTGAAACCACTAAGTACGACCACTCGTATAACAATAAATAATTGTTCATTCCCAAGTGGTGAGTGATATACCGTCAGGTACGATAGTAATGTTAAAGACAGAATAAGAGCATGACTAGCAAGTTTTGTGGGTACAAAGGGTTTCGCGGAAAAGAGACAGGTCATAAGTTGTAAGCATTATCCGATATGGACGGTAAAATTTGAAGTTGACGGGCAAAAACAAAGTGAGGAAGTGCAAAACAGGAGGCATCCTGTCTGACACATTTCAATAAAGCTGCAGATTTCGGAAAATGAGGAATCGGAACAACGGATCTGACGAACATCAGAGTTGGCGCAATCCACTTTGGACCAAAGCCTGAAAGCACCGCTGAGGCTTCGTGGCCTCCGACTGTTGAGCTTATGGCCAGGGTCGCAAAAAGCCTAAGTGGGGATGATGGACTGAAAGGATTAACAATCGGGATAAATGGAGGTAGAAATCTCAATCATCGTGTACAATGACACTGCAGAGACTTACTGGGTTGCCGATATTGTGGAGTCGGGGGTAAGAGTTCCTTGGAATAGTGAGGTGCTGAAAACACACAAGCCGAAAGCGCATTGTACAGAACATCACTGGCTTCGTGGGGGGGCACAGGATGAAAGTCCACCGAAAGGGTCAAATCCGAATGAAAAATTCCGCAGATTTGAATGAACGCGTCCCGGTGGCGGTAAGGACCGTGTGAAGAGTTTATCTGTATTTGCCGCTTATTGAAAAAGCGGGCAAGGGCGTATAATCAAGGGTAGGAGGGGAATAGTTGCGGGTGAGTTATCAAACTGGATATGGCACTGTCATGCAATTGTTAACTTAACACACTTTGGTGGTTGGATAACCTAGTAACGGAAGTCCTGTTTGCGGTCATTCAGCTGGAACGTGCAATTCTTCGATCAACAGGGTTTTCCGGGTTGGCCAAGAAAATCCGCAGAGGTAGATCCAAGCCCATATGAGATCGCATATATTTTTCCGGTCCGGTTTGGAGATCTCTGTAGATGCATTTCACAGGCAGGTGAACTGGATAACGACCAAGCATGAAGTCCAAACCGGGTATAGCCGAACAGCAAGGCTTGGGAAAACGAGGGAATGGAGTGAGATAAGTAAAGCCTGGTGAGTTTGAGGAGATATCGTATCGGGTAATGTGCGTTCATAGAGAAACAACTTGACATCTGTTGCTTTCAGAATGTGGCAATAAGTGAGTAAATGGGGCAGAAGATGGTTGGGTTTGTATCTGATAGACAAAGTGGTTGACGAAGTGGGCTTTGGTGCGTTGCAACCCCGGCGATGGTGAAGGCAGTCACAGCTCCGCCCGCCGATGTAAATTGTGGGCATCGAGGTAAATTCAGGAAACCCAGTATGCCTTTTTTGCAAATTTCTTTTTTTAACAGACGGAAGGTCAGCTTTTACAGTCTATAGTTCATAGAGCTGCCAGTTGAATGACACATCCAGGCGAGTCAAGGCCAGGAGCAACAAGGAAAAAAGAACAGTGCTCTGTTATGTATATTTTGCATTTAAAGACCATCCTTACAGCCACCGGCGATGGGCAAATCACCCGTGCAACAGGTGGGGGCCGACGTACGAACGCATCGTAGTGCAATGCAGGGCAACCCTTCCTATGGGACGTACCGATCACCACACAATGTTTTCATCCCTCGTGATGGCTACCAGATCTGCGAGCAGGCATACGACTAAGCAGTCACGGATTCACTCTCTGATACGAATGTGCCCTCTGATTGCGGCTTGTGCATTGATAAAGAACTCCAGCTGCTGGATATTTCATTCAGCCGGTTGAAGGCCAGGCTAGTTAAAGAGCCCAGTCATTTCGAACAGGGAAACGACAAACATTCGCCGGAAAAGGCAGGTCGCGGTGGAAGCAAACGAGGTGCAGATGCCACTGGGTCAATGGGAACAGAACGGAGATGCGTGTGAAGCGCGGCTCAACGATGATGGAGTGTGGGCTGCCAAGGCAAGCACAGGATTACCGCAATATTATGTGTGCGTGTGCCTAATGGGTTGTGTGGCATAAAAGACTTTCTCAGTTATGACTGCCTTGTGCACACAAACTTCCAATTCAGACTTTGCGCGCGTCCATTATTGCATCGCCGAATCTGGACGTCACCAGATTCATGCAGACAAGGACTCTTCATTTTCCATGCTTGGAATAATTCAGCATTTGGAAGTAGGCCCTCAAACTTTATAAAATCAAGGCGTTTGAACGCTTTCGCCAAAGGTGCGCACGATACGTAATCCATTACATTTTTCCCCTTCAGAAGCCCTGTCTGGTGAAAGCGGCCTCCGAAAATGAAAACAAAAGTGACTACCCATTACGTTTGTAATCGTGCATCCAATAAATAAAAACAATTCACAAACGGTGACTTTGCAATTTTCGGGCGGAGGCACGTCAGCCGAAGGGCTTGCATGATGTGTCGACATTTGCCTTTGGGTTAGGTATTCACGCATACCTGAGGCCTAACAGTCGGCGGTGCGCAAATGTAGTTCTCACGAGGTTGCTGTAGGCAGCCAAAGGGAACAATAGCACCTAAGGCTCCTACGATGGCAAGAAACAGTACCCTGGGCTTTCTGGCGTAATCGAGCTTAGCTACATTATGCTTTTTCACGGAAATGATCTCCTACCAGAGTGCCCACAATTTAGTTGTGAATTTTTGAAAAAGCGACACTGTAGAGGGCTAGTTGAGCGGTCTGTGGTGGTTGAGTAATTTTCTCTTTAGTTATGGGATGCGTAACACCGTGACAGTGCAGGCAGCTGGAGCAGACAGGCGGGTCAGCAGAATTAGATAATTGGCCCATCTGGTCGTTCTGTAAACCAGTACATTTAAAGCTTCATCAAGCCTTGCAGGTGTGGCATTGCATGCCACTTCTTCTTTTCTATGGACGCTCATTTTGCCCGCATCTGCGGTGGTCCATGGAGGGCCGTAGAGTGCAACTTATATTGATCTCGCTCACTATCATGGTTGGGTGTACCACAAAAAATGAGCGCAAGTTGACAAACGTTTTTACACAGAGGTTACGTTAAAGTGTAATATTCAACAAAATGGTACGGGTTAACTCTGTATATAGGTTAAGCAGCGAGATAATGCACGAGGAAAAAAAGGAAATAATTTATGAACATGTCGCGGAGCCTTAAATCCGTTGATTATGAAGTGCGTCTCGTGGTGCTTGGACGGTTTCCCTTGGATTATTAATATCTACAAGGAGAGCCAATAATTATTTATACTCTCTTTGAACAGGGGTTCGTGAGAAGATAATTCACGCAGTGGGAACATGGGAAGGAGATTTTCAAACTCAGAGTGCAGTTTTATTTATCGACAATTTCCCTCACTTCGGTTGGTTATTGCGGGGAATAACCGTCCTCCAACGGTTGATAATGCTGAATCTGGTACTAAGTTCAAAGCCTTTTTGGCACTTATTCATGTCAGTCCTCGATCAGCAAGCCTGCCATCCCGGGCATCGAAGAAAAACCGTCCTCCGACGGTTGATAACGCCGAATCTGGTACTAAGTTCAAAGCACTTTTGGGCACTTATTCATGTCAGGCCTCGATCAGCAAGCCTGCCATCCCGGGCAGAGAACAGAACAAGAAGTGTTGCACACTTTTTCGCGCTTTCGCCTTTCAGGCGAATGAAAATCGCTGAACGACAAAAGCAAATTCGACCCGGGAAGCCTTGGCGAAAGCCTGTTACTAAGCGAGTCCTTGAATCCAGCGATCCGTTTGTGCGGCGGTGCTTGGGGTCCAAATTCATATAACGCGCCCTAATATATCAATGGACTATGTTTGTTGCAAAACCGAAATATCAGTCGACCGAAAAGTATATTTGGTTATAAAAACTCTTACCTGTCTAGCAGGTCACATGTCACATTGGATTCATAGGCTTGAGTTTGTTTTAATTAACGAATCTCCGGAGTCATTTTATCCGGTTCTTTTCTCCCGCCGGTCGTCCCGCAGTCCTGAATTATGGTCCGGAGAAATTCCGAGAACAATGACAGAAGGACGGAGCAGTTTCGCAAGCTGTTCATCGGTGGTCTTACTCCGCAGACCACGGAAACAATGCTGAAGGACTTCTACTCCCAATGGGGGGAAATTGTAGACGTAGTCGTTATGAAAGACAGTGTTTCGCATCGATCGCGGGGCTTCGGCTTCATCACCTACAAAGAGCCGGAAATGGTTGACGCTGCTCAAGCGAATCGTCCACATGAGATTGATGGTAAGACTGTGGAGGCCAAGCGCGCAATGCCTCGGGAAGATTCGCAGACTCCGGAGTCGCACATGACCGTAAAGAAGCTTTTTGTCGGCGCGCTAAAGAAGGACGTGACGCAGGATGAACTCCGAGATTACTTCAGTAAATACGGGAATATAGTAGACTGTGAGATAGTCACTTGGAAAGAAACTGGTGAATCCCGTGGCTTCGGATTCGTAACGTTCGATGATTACGACCCGGTGGATAAAGCAATTTTGTACAAACCGCATCATATCGGAAGTAGTCGTGCTGACGTGAAGAAAGCACTCAGCAAGGAACAGATAAACGAGACCAGGAGGAAACGTTTCGGCCGGTATGACGGAGGGAGTAACGGATACCCGCCGGCCCCTGCATCGTACGGTTATGACCAAGGCTACGGAGGTGGATACGGTGGTAGGTCTGAAATCTCTTCATTGGAGCCCGCAACAGGTACTCCTGTGGGAGGCTATGGGCAAGGGGGGTACGGTCCAAGCGGTGGCTACGGCGCGTCCGGATATGGTGGTGAGTGGGGTGGACACGGTGGTGGTTGGGGACAAGGCGGAATGGGCGACGGATTCGGGCACTACGGGGGCCAACAAGGCTATGCCGGCGGCCCCATGCGATCCGGACCCCCTGGAGGAGGTTATCCACGCAGCTCACCTTACGGAGGTATGTTCGTATTTCGTATTTGATCATTTCCCTGAAATAGGTGGCTATGGTCGGCGTTAACCCTGAAGGTAGGTTTTTACGTAGGCATCGCTATTGTCTTCCCTAATGCTTTTCCATATTTATTGCAGGACTAGATTGGCCTCGTCAGTTTGGTGTAGGCAAGGCCAGTAGCCGAGCGAAGTATAGCCCGTCAGGTTCTAGGCCAGCCAACTGTCCGTAGCTGAGGAGGCCAGGGATTCAATACTTCATCGTGTATATATATTGTCCTTATGTGTTGACTGCGCTACATGTGCAATCAGGCTACTTTTTGCAAGTACTGCTGTCAAGTGAGGCGCGTCATTGTTCCCTAGTGTTCTGTTCATCGCGTATCACCACTAAGGCGCGGAGCCTTCTTTTTTATCTCAGCATTGTGACTAGTATTGAAGGAAATAAAAGTGTTGAAGTCAGCTACTGTTTTCAGTTGAGTGCAGGGTAGGTTCTGCAGCATTGTCAGACGAACGCAACACCGGTGCATACCCAGCTAGCTTGGAGCAGGCGAATGTCCCACAGGGAGCATATGAGGTTCTTTTTTGGATATTCTAACCAATTTTGCTTCTCTCTGCAGATGCAATCCGATAGTGATTGCCAAGCGTTGAGCCGTTACGCACGTCACGGGGCATGCAGGCTTATGGGAGTAAGATGAGGTATTGTGTACGACTTGGTCACAATAAACTATGTCCACGATGGCTTTCTTCTTCCAGGTCAATTGGGATAGCGGCAGCAGTTTATGCATAATTCGTGAGCTTGTTTCACTCCATGTTCTTAGTGGCTTGTTCGTTTGCCATGAGGTCTCACTTACCTGGTCGGCACACTGTAGTGTATCTACCAGGTCCGATTAATATTAGGTCAGCTAAATGGTACACAAGTGTTCCTTGCCAATATAAGTCGGGTGACTAATGCCGGTTGAAGGCCCTAATATGCGCGAGAGTATGAAGTTCGTGAATGCTGATGCCCTCCAATTACCTCGGTCTAGCAGGAGGAACTAGTTGGTAATGGTCGTTCTTGCCCTGCTTCCTGGCGCTAAATGGCTGTATTGGTTGCTTGGGATAGGTGGGAAACATTTAGCCAACGTCTTCGGTCGGTCCGACCAGGAAGGTGCGAAGTCGATCGCTAAACGCGGGATGACGTTCAGTTGTGTTGATGCATGTGGGTGGTGTCACGTCCACAGCACTCGGACGTCAGCCAACAGACGGGTGAAACGTCTCAAATGGCGTGCTTCCATCCACAAGTAAATTGTCTGTCGTCCAGGTGCAATGCCTGTTCCTGCCTTGCTAGAGCTGTCAGGTTGTCCAGGGTTGGGCGCACGCAGTCAAGATTCAGTGTGTCCGAATCGCGCTTCCTTAAGTCATCCGGAGCTGGCGGGTGTGGATTACTTCAGCCCGTCTATCTTACTCAACGGAGGTGGTCTGTAAGCATCCTGCTGATTGTCCCGCGGAGACTTGCCTGTTTGCGCCGCGTTGGAGCTTGTTTGCGTTACACGCGAGGGCAGTGTCTCGTTCGTTGTCATCTGAGTTGCCTCCATCCATGAGGCTGACTTCACTGGTCGCTGGCCGAAGCCTGCGTCAACTTAACTGAGTCGGGGTTGTGCAGTAGACTGAGATCCCGCTGATTCTGGTGGCCACAGGTTTCGAACGTTCGTGCGGATCCACTCATTTCGACGTGCTGCTTCTGGCACGCCAAGGAGCAGACAGGTGCAAAATGAGCGGGGTCACGCTGTAAATCAGGGTTCGTTATTCTGCCGTTGGTTTTTGATGCTCTCATAAAGCCAAGTTGACCTGACGCTCCAGCGTAAGCTTTCAAGCCGTTCTGAGTCGCGCTTGCTGATGTACATGTGCTTTCTGGTTGTAGGCTGACCCTTTGACTTTCCCCAAGTCGTGTGTCCGCAGGTCTGTCCTGGTTCCGTCCATGTAGTGTACTGGATACCGTTCTGAAACGAATTCCTGTCGTTACATTTTGGGTCGGATGTTTACGTTAAATGGTCCAAGTGTGAGGTACCTCCACCAAGTCCCTACTTTTGCCTTGAGCCAACTGGGTTCGACATTTGCGGACACTGCGAGAATGACGACCATCCTCGACGCTCTATGTTTATAGCCCAGTGAAATCAGCATTCACCAGACGCCTTTCCCAGAAGAAGACGAGCTCTGTAGAGCCCGAAATGTTCGTTACGTCGTTTAGTGTCCCTATTGTCTGCCGGCTAGGTTTATACTAACCTGACCATCCGTTCACCTTTGAAAGCCGCCTGCGAGGACCTACTACGGTGGTGCGTCCGAGCGAGGTATTGGGGCTGTTCACCCAACGGCTTGTGTTTAAGTTTTGCAGGTCTTTTCAACTGCGAAGCGTGTACTTAAGTTGTCTCAGTTACTGCAGCTCAGTTCGCTAAGAGTGTAACAAGGTAGTGGCCGGTGATTTTGACGGCATTGACTGTTCCATATTGTTCGGAATGGCGCCGTGAATGTGACACCGACGCTAGAGTGCAATCGGACTTACAACGGTCACGTGTCAGACCAATGTTCAGCTGTAGCGTCCTTTGGATTTATAGCCCCCCATGTCACATAGCCCCCCATATCATCCGAAAAAATTCAACGGGTGTTGTACTGTTTACTAGGTAGAGGCACTTGAGATGCCGGGTTTGAGTTCGAACCGCGATCATTATGGTATAGCCCCCCATGTCATCTGAAAAAATTCAACGGATGATGTACTGTTTACTAGGTAGAGGCACTTAAGATGCTGGGTTTGAGTTCGAACCGCGATCATTATGGTCAGTAACTTCGCCGTTGTCTACTGAGCCAGTGTTCAACGTCACTAACCGTCATTTGTATCGTCCTGAGGAAACAGCCGATATTGATACTTTCGTGTTTCCGAGAGTTCGGGGACGAGTTTACTCGACGCGTGGTTGGCTGAGGGGGCAATTGGGCGAACCGGCGTAGCCTGTGGGATGTCGAAACAGAGTGACCTTCCTTTTTGGCGTAACTCAGCACTATTGAACTGTCGTTCTCCAGACCAGCGCAGTATTTCGGGCCACACTGAACCGTTTCTGTTCCTTATAAGCTGTGGGAGAATCGCGCGGCATTTGTGTCATTTTCATATTGAGTGCTTTGGCTTTCTGGAAGTTGTGATTTAGGCCCCTGGCGCCTGTGTCAGCTTCAAGTGGCTTAATTGATATCAACCCTCAACCGTTGTGAATCCCCCGCGCACCATCCATCGGCGCTACAACTATCCCGACTGGTCACCTCTAGGCTTGAGCAGCCTGTCAGCATCCTAGCACTTGTGTTCCCCTCGGGTAGCGTTGCAGCTCGATACCTAAGGGTACCCCAGCAGAGCTATTTCACTTCAAATATCGTGAGCTCTAGAGTCGTGTCTTTCAGACTGAAGTGCGAATATTCTTGTATTTCGGGGTGTGTTCTCATGCTGTTTGACTTAAGTTGTGGCATGAAGGGGTCTAATTTTCAGTTTTTCAGGTTGCTGGTCCTGGATAGTCCGCATTTTTATTCCACTTGTGGTAGCGGGGTCCCATACGATGTCGATGGAAATGGCCTTAAGAGGCTCACGCTATTTCGGTTTGGATTTCATTTCACGACCACACTGTAGGTCTTGGTGATTCCGGCTCCGGGGGACGTATAGCTGATAACTGAAGAGGACGTCATCGGAAGAGTTGCGCATCTGGAACTGGTGCGCATTCTGCCGGTAACTGGTAGTCTGGTCAGAGCCATGGCAATCGTCCATGGAATGCATTAAGGGCCTCTGAGCGGGTATCCTGTATATCCCCAGGGGGAACTGTTTATGTGTATCGAGGATGGCACAGGTCACCTCGTATGTCAGCCTCCTCGGGTGGTTTTCAGTTTTGACACCAACGAAATAAGTATTGATGTGTTGCTCGTGGAAGGGCGCCAGACGTCAGTACGGCCCTCAGATTCCTGTAAGTATACTTACCTCGAGCTCCGAGTACGGCTGTTTGGTAGCCCTTGATAGCAAGTGTCTCTGTGCCTAGTTTCTGCGTTGTGCGTCCATTGTTCCGCGTCTCTTATTCGGTGATATCTTGGTTACCTGCTGCTGAGCTTTAGCCCGCCCCGTGCTATAACAGTCATCTGGCTTCGTAGTTCAACTGCCGTATTTCTCCATAGGGTTCTCCCAGTAAACATCATATCCCGTCATTCAGATCGAACTCAAGAAATAATCAAGCCGCCCAATTTGCATACTCGGCGTTCTTAAAGCTCACCAGTTCCGATTTTCGAATGCCTATATCTAAGCACAGGAAGGGGTCTACTAGACCTCTTTGTGGGTGACGAATAGTTAGGAGCGTTTCGCAATCGGAATCATTGACTCTGTCTTAGTGATCCCCAAACCCCCACACTGTGACCTGCTACTGGTTGTAGATGTGGTTCATTTCCCAGCCTTACGTTCACTGAGCTTGAGCCATCCAACTTATTGATACATAACGGCACTTAAAGGCGGTCTGCTCGGTGCAGCCCTTTCCATCAAGTAAATCCTGATTGCGTGGGAATAGCCTGTAGGTCAGTCGCTATTAGTTCGCTCGCTCTGATGTTATCGTCACTGTCCCACAGGCTATTTCCTCTTCTAAAGAGGGAACTGTGTTGTAATTTCCCTGCGCTGTTGGAACGAATGTTCTGATGAACGTTGCTCTGAACCACTTTAAACAGTGCGTGATGGAATGTTCTGTGTGCTACAGAGCGAGTGCGCTAGATGTTCTCCGTTTACGAACCCGTGACTTGTAAACCCGCCGTGGTACAGAGCGAGTGCGTTTACGAACCCGTGACTTGTAAACCCGCGCAGCGTTTGCCCACTTTTGTTTTCTGGGTCACTACAAGTTACCGCCTCAATTAGGTCATCTACTAAGCACATGGAGATGAAGTCAATCGTGGACGTTTGCCCACTTTTTTCTGGGTCACTACAAGTCACCGCCTCAATTAGGTCACCTGCTAAGCACATGGAGATGAAGTCAATCGTGGGAACCTTGCTGGACACCTAGTTGTCGCACTTCTTAATCTAGGTTTATTTCCTTCAATTCCTGGTGCGACCTCCACATTTCCGACTACTATAGCTGAAAACATACGCTAGATTAGGTTGCGGAATCGCTGTTGTGCATCAGCAATGCTTGTGGCATTGACCTTCAGGTGTCAGTCAACCTGTAGCCCTGGACCAGTAGTCCTGACCGATTCGGTCATTATGTCACCCTGAGGAGTAGGGAAGTGCTCTCTGGGTTCGAATGGTTCCTCAAAGGGGGTTGTAATGGAAATGTGCGGTGTCAATTGTAAGTGGACGTTCTAACGCCTTCGTATTCGTTCCAGTTCCGTCCCTACGCGGTTATTATAGTTAATAGTGAGCACTTGATAATAATCAAGATAATCGTCCAGCTGCAACACCCTTTCGGTGCGTAACTGCTATGCCATCCGAAGGAAGCACGATGGATACTGCCAAGTTGCCCAAGCCTAGACAGGGGAAGTCGAGAGGCTGAGGTCGGTTTCGACCTTCCGGTCAGTAAATTCGCACTCTAACCACTGAGCACTTCAGGCCTATAATCAATACAAGTTTCTAAGCTGTCGCATTTTTCGTTGATAGGGGAACGTGACACTCAGGTTTCCCTGTGCTCAAATTAATGGAGTACTCTGTGACCATCGTGGCTTTTTTGGGAATGAGTAATTCATACTGGGTCTCCCATTGCTGGACGCCTTCACAGGTACCACCATTTTGACGAACAGTGTCTCCGCGTTGTATGATGATTTTCTAATCAAGTCATCGCAGGTCGATAAAGTAAATGGTCCGTTTGTCATGTCAAGGTCCACTCTGACAAACTGCTGTCCTGAAGGGTGGGTCTCATCAATATCTCTCACAACTATGTCGGGCGACAATAAGAACGGACTTTATCATCCTTTACTGGTAGTGTGAAAGCTCATTTCGGACGACCTGGCTCCAGGAGGCATGGGTTGCGAATTCTGTTATCAGCCTACTGATAGTAGGGATCGACTTCGTCAGCTGTGCCCAGAGCATCATCTGCTCCCAGTCAGTATCTTTCAGCACTAGCGCCCACACCGTGTGACTGGGAGGCCAGCAACCGCAACCTAGCCGCATGCTGACTCGGATCATGTGACTTAGTAACCGATGGTGAACTCCTGTTAAAGATTACCGTTCCCCCCGTGATACGCAATTTGGTTCGGAGCGATGCATAATACGGGCTCGGTTACCAGTTTACTTTCGCTCAAGATTACGAATGCCAAAGCAGAGTACTCCCGCTCATTAACTTCAACGAGTTTCAGTGGCTTAACATCATGACCTTACTTGGCATGAAAGCTGCTAGAAATATAAAGTCGCGCTGACTATGTTTGATGATTGGTTGGAGAATCAATAGAAGTAAGTGGAAAAGGCTATGCTCTCGTGTTTTATGACTGCACAAGCAAACCAACAGCCAAACAAAAACTGTTGAGGTCAGCAGATCTCCAGCAAGTATTTATCGCGATGGTACACACAGAGCTCAGAAACACCGGATAATCGAGAACCTGAGGAAGTATGGAGAGCATTAGTGAATCGCGAAGGCCTAGGAGTTGGTGAAAGCCTTTGCTGCTGGCGACAGTCGCGTCCTATCCCAGCTGATTCGCTAAATTGAACGGAAGAAGATGGGGTTATGCGAAACGATGTGCCAAATTAATGAAGCGGGAATTCGTTCGCAAAATCTTCATCTTGAGCGATAAGTTGAACAGTTTAGCTGACCGACGCATTGTCGTAGAGACTAACAGTCCTGAGTGAAATGTCGATACGGGCCCGGTATTTGCATAAGAAATCCGTCTCGACATCACTCCCCTACCTCGACAAGACACCTGGCCCGGACGGCCTGTAGTCTGCATCTTTTCAAGCAAGGTGGTGAAATGGTCTGCATCTTTTCAAGCAAGGTGGTGAAATCCTGGTGAACGGTCTAACAGCACCAATACGGAAGATTTGGACTTGAAACAATGCTAGATGGATAGGGCGCTTCGACCCTGATCCCATCTTCAGGAAGGATTAGGGGACATGATGTGAAAACCGTCGTGTAGGCCTTGTAGCTGTGGCATCCATGGTGTTCTCTGGTGTCATGTTGCGTGGGTTACTGGGTTGCCAGGAGTGACAGGTTTGTGAGTCAAGCTGGGTTTGTCGCTGGTCAAGGATGCATCCGCCATATATTTACCTTGAGGTAGGTCCTCGAACAGCGCCATTTTGTCGGTCGTCCGGTGCCGATCTTGATTTGTAGGCTGCTGTCAACCGTCGGGACTTATGATGTGCCTGGCGGCAGTTAACGATGCGATATTTGGCTGACACGATTTCTTATGCCTCGTTCTCAAGTTATGAAGTGTCTTTCCGCAAGTCATTTCCATACAACATTGGGTGAAGAGGATTTTTCGAGGCGGGCAAATTATGTTGCCTAACCAGCTTATCGGAGGAGGGTTACAGTTCCTCCACCAACGGCACCATTTGTCTGATATTCCCATCAAAGCCGCGCAATGTTTTCTGGGTATCGATGGTCAAACACAGAGTTACCCTCGTGCACTGACCACGTCTCCAAACGATAACAGGATAGATGGAATAACGGGAGAGTAGAGTGACTACTCGCAAAATACACTCCTTTGCATACTTATTTTGTCTTAACTAAAGGGTCAGTTGAATTCCTCCGAACCTCCTTTATGATGTTCTTCAACTGAATGTGCTGCACATAGTCGGCTCTCCGTTTTATTTGGTATATGCGACCTACTTATCACGAGGTCGCTGAAAACTGACATCCCACAACCGGTTGCATTCTGTGGCTCCTCAGGTCTTCATAAACCTTATGTTCTGCTTTAGCCCATATTGCAAACAATTTGCGAAACGCACTCATTTATTTTTGACGAAAAATTTCGTTGGATTAGAACCAAGTCGGTTCTCAAGGGTGTGATATCAGGTAGGACGTAATTTTGACAGAAGTTCGGGATCTGTGCGTTTCTGGTGAGACCAAGAAGATTGGGACTAGTCGTGGGCTCTCAGAGGGCTTTCAGCAACCTGAGTGGTGTGTTCAGTTAATTAGATCCACCAATTTTTGGACAAGGATTGGCAGCGAAAAGTCGTTACGGACAGCTTGACTGTAGCTGATCGACTTTGTTTCATGTGCTGGTATTCTCCTTAGTAGAGAGTCGTATCCAAACGGCAACAAAACGTGAAACGGACTTATTAGCTGAGGAAATGAGCATTTTGTCTAGCGAATCAATCTTCCAAAAAAGGATTAGGTTTTCCGGGCCAAATTAAAATAAACTTTCTGGGGAATAGTATCTCCGAATTAGTAATACCGCCATTCTTATTACTCACGACTAGGCCACGATAACTCGTCGGCTGATTTAGTGACATCCCAGCGCTCTCAACCATATACAATGTCACAGCGGTGTTAACATTGTAGTACTGTTTGCGGCCTTACCTATATGTATTCCGCTGTTTGCGGGTGCGCCGAGCTGTTACCGCATCCACCAGCATCAAGGTGAGGTTAGCCACCTGTTGCAACTAGGCTGATCAAACAGTTGGGTGCGAGTCGACAATTTCGTTCGCAGATAACTATCCGGTTTGACGGATCGGTACAGTAAGAAATCGATGTACTTCTAGGTGTAATGTCACCTCATTCGTCTACGCAACCAAAGCGAGCTCATAGATTGGCCGAAGTCAGGCCGAGCAACCAGCACTGTCAAGCAAGTATGTGGTTCTTGCGATCAATGGAGTAGAAAAGTATTCGTGTCTCCATCTCCCGGCCACAACCAGGTTCACCTCAGATCAAGTTCAACCACGACCGAAGCTCCTGTGGATGTTTTCCCATCCCCAAACACCCGACCACTTGACTATGCTGGTTTAAACTACCGGCGTGCACCATTTGTCAAACAAGCAACTGGGAAGCACCAGGTTCATCTATGTTCATCTGTCGAAAACCAAACACGAACACCCGCAAAGTTTCTGTCAACCCTCATGTTCCGCCTGAACACTAATTTGTACCAACTGAAACATGAGGTGCCTGTGTGTAGCATATTCGTTTGCAAAATATTATTAATCGGGGGTTCAGTTGAGTCTTTCGTTAACGCCAACCTAATTTTTCAAATGAATACATTACGTACAGTTTGGTGTTTCGATAGGGTATAAGGGTGACGGTAACTCGGGGACTGCCAGCAGTTTTGTGCACATTTGTAGATGCTAAGACTTCCCATGACATGGATTTTGCTTGGTAGCTCCCATCTCTAATGCGTTCACTTGAGAATTAATACCACGTACTGGTCATGACGTTAGGTCATCAGCGTTTACTGGTGTTCAGTTCGCCAACTTTCAAAAGAACAACTCTCACCAGGTAATTTTCGCTACTTATTTTCGTCTAATTGTGACGCGCGAATGGAAATGCACTCTCCGGTCGAGTAACAATACCGAAGAGATTTCGGAAGCACTTTTCTAAAGATGGGAAACAGTTTTCGAAATGCAAATTAATATGGAATCGAGCGATTTCATCCTTGCTTGGATATGGTTGCTCATAAAGTAGAGAAGTGAGTTATCTATGGTGGGTTTATTCATGGAATCATTAACCTCAGCGAACTGTCTCTTCCAATTTCAGGGGAAACCTATACAGCATTCGACACATCTTCATTCCCCTCATCGATGACCAAACGCGATCCTTAAACTTTCCCAATGGTACACACCACACCAAGCACTGAAAAGACACTGACGAATTCCTGGCATAGTTTAATTTCCACTTAATTTCGCAGTAATAAATTGTCTGTGACGAACGCCGTCACAAAGAGATTAAGTAGCTCAGGAGGAATTAACCAACCACAAGGGAACTATAAAAATGAAGGCACTGCTCACAGAGTTATTGTAGGTAGGCAGTAGTAGTTCGCCGTCCATGATCTGCAATTTCAAACCAATCTGCATTCACCACGTCTCGCGCTCGGTTTCTTTGTGCAGTTTCCTCACCTTTCCACTGTTGTCAACATGCAGGGGGACGAATGTAATTGCACACTTGAAACAGATGATACAGAGAGAGAAATATTGTGAGAGTGTGAACTCGAAACACAAGCCTCCACTGGACTAGTGTGCAGAGCTTCGGGCAAACAAATTTTGGACTCTTGATGTGACAGACTAAGACTGCGAAAACCCTTCGGCAGCCACAAATGGTTTCGTCCTTTTGTAGTAGTGTGTTCCGTAAGAAACATATAATGCGATATTGCAAATGTCGTACTCACTGAAATTCGAGACGGTCTTTGTGCATCACATTAATTTGAGCTGTATCAATAACCAGAAATTCAGCTAGAATGCATCTGGGTCTCCTGTTCACACCAATTATTTTTGCAAACAAATTTAGCTAAATTTTGAACTCGTTTTTGGCTGCCCTGAAGGTAAATCATGTAAGCGAGCACAGAAGAGTTATTCTCAGCTCATTAAGTATTAATTTATGTCACACTCTGCTGATTAATTAATTATCCATTTTTGCAGCACTTCAGCTCAATATGAACGTGGCATCTGAAGCCATACTGGTAAATGATTCGATAATTGGTTCTTACTGTTGTTCCGCAACAATGTGCTTTAGGTCTATTAGGCCTTCAAACTAATGAAGTTCCATTCAGGAGTCGATAGAGTGGCGTAAACAAAAGATTAAAACGACCTGCAGATGATTCTCCTATTCAACTTGCTCCCCAACTCAATGTGCCATGCAAAGAATGTACCGGGTTCCGAAAGAGCCGACATTCAGGAGGTCGAGGTCCTGTTGCTTGTAGGTAGTACGATGCCAGCTGTTCCTCTGTTCACAATTGATTTCACATTGCTCATCGGTCTTTATCTTCCCTGGTGAATTACAAGCCAAGAACTATAGATCTCCTAATAATGCGAGCGTAGCTTGAAGATTCACACACCAAACTTAACTACACTCACCTTCGTAGCATGCATGAACCGAGTAAAGGGAGGTATGGGAATGATATCGAGTAAGCACCAATGTGTTTGGTGCTATCGTTTCTATACCGCCATTCGATATGATGCTACATATTTTACGTTGCCAACACATGTATTATCTATATCTTACCTAAATAAATCTATCCGGTGTAGAGTTTTAATGCCTGACTGGCGTCAAACGATAAGATCTTTTAGGTTTTAGACAATAGAGTAAGGCTACAAGGCTGAAACACACTCGTTCTTGTCGATTAGAATATCCTGACAGCTTCCTGAGCAGTCATCTAGCTAATACTCTTGTAGTTAAATAAACTAGGTTGCCGGACCTACGTTTGTGTTTATAGGCAGATTCTCCAGTTTTGTACTCATCTGAATCGAAAGCTAAGCGCATTTTGTACAAGATTACTCTTCAGCAAGGGACACCTTGTATAGAATGTGAGATTTTCTGGTACTATACGACCGTACAACGGTCAAGAAAACTATGACGGATTCCATCCCAAATGCCGGACTAGTCAATAGGGGTCTCGCTCCCGATTGGCGAGAGGAAATTACATACCCGACCAACCAACATATCTACGTCTTTAGCGCTTGTAAATGGCCTTAATACCACAATCTGAACCATGCCCACGCTGCAATTCTCAGACCCAACACACAAGCCATTTGAACCAATAGGCGTGTTCTCTCTTGAACCTTCATTTTTCAAAACGATACTTCTTAGGCCAAATCGATGGTGAGATAGCACTGTTCAAAATAGGCAGTCTGAAAAACTCCTACGATGGACCCTACGTGGATGCTCAAATCCTGTTTGCACGGCTGCAGTTCATAACCTCAAACGAGATTACGAAATATTTAAGCTGGTGGTTGTTCTCAACCTTGGCTTGAGAACATCGTAAACGGGAGATGCAGCTGGGTTCCAGGTGAGTCTCCAGTCAAAACCAAATTGATATACAAATAAGTGTATCTGTTGAAATCAGTCCGATTTGGGTCCAAGTAGAACTTGAGGGACTGTTCCCACCTGAGGAGCGCCAAGAAGGGTGAAACCGGTCATGGACTTTCGATTAGTTTTCAGCAGCCTTATGAGTTGTGCATTGCGTCTATAAATCTTGGCTTCTTCGCGACGACTGATCGGAACGCAGCTTCATCAGAACTCATTCCTGCATCGTCCATGAAAACAACAATATCATCGTTGTTGTACGGGTTACCTTTGTGATTAGCATCTGCCACCATTTGAGGGAAATGGCTGAAACTCAGCTTTTATGAAAATGAAACCACTTGGCGTTATGTACAGCAGTTCCTCCAAAGAGAGGCCAATAATCGGAAGATGTGCTTCTGGCCTCCTCTGAGGGCGAACTCCCGCTGCGTGAGATGCCACATTAGCTCTTGACCGATACGAACTTCTTTGTGGATTGGTTTCTTTTCATAAGGGTCTCGCTCCAAAGAGAATAATTGTATATTCCAAATTTGGCTTTGGTTTCTCGATGTGAAATTTCTATTCACACTCATTTGCATCTGACTTCCAACCTGGTCTAAATTGTTTTGTCCGTAAACCTGTCGCATGTTGTTTAAATGCTCTCAGCTGATCACTATCAAATTGAGCTCACTTGAGCTCAACTTACAACAATTACAGAAGAAGATTTCTGTTGCTGTTGTTGTTGTTGTCGTTGGATACTTGAGTTGATGCAAATTAGCTTAAACGATTTGTTTTGTTCGGTCGTTCTATCCAGCATTAGCATGCGTACAATACAGCCCGGAATTAGCAACCGAATAATAAGTATGACAAAATTGCACCTATTCAAGCCTGAGCTGCTCGTTCAGTTGGCTTAGCACTTGAGAGATCCTTCACTAACTGTTGTTTTTTGCCTAGTATCTGTGGTCAAACACAAGGCCTCGAATATTACATCAACACGGGAGCGTTTTTGTGCTTGTGACGTCCGAAAAAAAAAGACGAATCTAAAGCGCTGACGTTAAGTGATGTGCGAAGTCGTATACTCACTGGAGGGTGTCAAGAGAATACCCTGACTAAACGCGCATATCCTCAGCTACGCAGCTCCATAAAAACACGTCCAGGCACGAGAACTATTGATCCTACTCGGAATGAAAGTTCAAAACTCAAAGATCTTGTTCACTAGAGTTTTTCAGCAGTGATAAACTCCACAAATTCACACCTAGCACAGTGAAGAGAGCTGGTCAGGACGTTCACGACTATGGACAAACTACTTCCAAAGAACACAACACCTGGCTAGTGCATAGCAAACAGGGGCTCGTGTTTTTCACGGAGCGTGGAATGTACACAGCCGGCGAACACCGATGCCTACAACGTTAGAGATAATCAGAAATGCTTCATATGCATTTGGGATTTCGGACCCTTTTTACGGTCAGTCAGTTTAGGCGAGGTGGTCCTGAACGATCAGTTGCCCGAACAGAGGATAACTAACCTTATTGTCTGATAATTTTCATTCACAGATTTGAAATGAATCGTCGGGACATGTTCCATCTGGCCATCTGTCCCCCTCCTAAACTCAGCTCTCATGGACATACTGTTCGTATATTTATTAGGTTTCGCATGTAGGGGGGTTCAAATACCCTAGCTCTGTTTCATACGTTGCTCGTGGCCGAACGATTGAGTTTTCAAACTACTAGTGAAAGCAGGAAGGTCTTTACTGCAGAGTTATTTATTAGAAAATGCCAATGACCAGTTACAGACTATTGAACAGGGAAGTAAAACTCTCATTTGCATCTTATTTACAAAAACGGGACATCAATCTTCTCCTGAACTCGTCTTCTTGAACTTTTCTGGATATTCATTAACTCCAATCATTCACTGCTCAAATCTAAGCAAATGCTACAAAACGACTCCACAAATTCCGCCAACAGATCTCCTTTTCAAGAGAGGCAAAGCGAATTCACAAGAACAAATCGTACTACTCGCATGATTCCCCATCAGTAGTGTCACCGTTACACTAGCTGTGAAGTCGAGGGTTCGAACTCCTCAGAGTTTTGTGAGATGCGCACTAATAAGGATTCAAAGTAAAGGTGAAACAGCTGTACAGTGCTCCTCCGCTTTTCAGCGTAAACCGGCTTCACTCATTGGACGCAGTCCCAACCACGATTTTGTATTTATCTTGATAATCGTCCTCCATGCCGGTAAAGTTCTCCAGAAATCAAGCCCGGAACGCTCTATACCTAAATCCTAACGTCCAAGCACAACAGAACTACCACCTGGTGAATGGCTTTAACGACGGTCTTAAACTCATTCAGCACAGACAAAACACCCATGACAAGATGACACCTAACCAGAAACCGACACAAATTACAACAGCTGTAAGTGCTCCTCCGCTTTTCAGCGTAAACCGGCTTCACTCATTGGACGCAGTCCCAACCACGATTTTGTATTTATCTTGATAATCGTCCTCCATGCCGGTAAAGTTCTCCAGAAATCAAGCCCGGAACGCTCTATACCTAAATCCTAACGTCCAAGCACAACAGAACTACCACCTGGTGAATGGCTTTAACGACGGTCTTAAACTCATTCAGCACAGACAAAACACCCATGACAAGATGACACCTAACCAGAAACCGACACAAATTACCGTTACGACACTTACTCTGATGTGACCAGAAGTTTTTCCATTGCAAAAGGTTTACTGAATCTAATGGAAAATCTCAGTACAAGAGGACGGTTTTACTCAGTCTCTTAAGTATCGTCTGTCTCCAGGAATCACCACATTTGGTGTATTTCCTAATCATGCGGCTTTCGTTTTTTTGTGTGGGGGACAGACATACTTCCCCTATTGCTAGCGCTCTTAATGCTCCTTCCAGCTAACGACAACTCTCCTAGTGTGACTTATGCTCAGGCACGTTAACACAAGTTATGGGTTTTTCTTTCGCTTGAAGTGCTGTTATGCGTCTAGTGAGATGACTCGCTTCTTGGAGCTCATAGTAACGATTGTGCCGATTCACCTTTAATTTCTAGACAAAATTCCCCGGAGCGAGACCCGAAACCTGTGGATGTTGTTCAGGAATGGGTAAATGAGTTGAAAAATTGAAGAAAAAAGGGGTCCCAGTGATAAAATGCAGCGCAGAAAAATGCAAGGATTGCCGACTCAGAACGTACAAGATGCAAGATTGTGATTCGAAAAGCGGTAAGTTCAGTGTTGTCAAGTGCACGTCCTGGATGATTAGTTCGGTTAGTCTTTTCTCTCAAGAGGATTCCTCCATAACTACGCTAGAGAGTGGGACAGTCTTTGCAATGAGACGTCATCCAGCAGGAAAAGAACATGCATATCCGCTCTGTCATATCAGTACCAAATGCAGTTAGACTCACTTAGAATAAGAACACACTATCAAACAGTGACGAACGCTTGTTCATCACTGTTTTCTTGTTCATACCATGAGAATAGTCAAGCAATCACTTAGAATAGGCTAGTTTCATCCGGTACGCACGGTACCGCTGTGCATTAAAGTTCTTAGCTCACCCAGGCCTTGTGAGTTTACCAACAGTAAGTGGAATTGCCGGTAACTCCTATGCACAATGCAGCGCAGACCGACGATGATGTTCGTCCTCAGTTAAATCCTTTTTCTTCTCAGAATAAATGGAAGCTGTTTTACGTAACTAACTTACCTGGTAGGTGTCAGCCCATAGGATAGTACTGTTTTGTCAAACTTTCACTTTTTTATGGCCACTGTGGCACCAAGCTTGGTTGCTGTATGTCTCACAGTTCCCTCCTTGTTTGGACGACTCAACTCAGCTAGCTTTTACACCTATCCTCCGACCTCCTTACTATATGAAAATTTCCATCAACCACTAACGACCATATTAGGTATCAGATAACAGTTACGCATAATTTTGTCTGTGTGTGTACGTCTAGTAATGCGTTAGTTGATCGCCTCCGCATAAACCACTGGAACGGAGACTCCACCATATTGCTCATTTCTGTCTCCTGTTTTTTAATACGGCCACAAGGAGTACTTATCCTGCTCCATGGTTGGCTGTGCAGCTTTGAGACGTCTGGTAATTTGCACTTTGTTCAACGATGGTGTTGTCTGGTTTCAGGACAAACCTACCGCATTTACCCGTTTGGTAGCGGCCCCCAGAGATGTTTCGGCGTTAAAGGTATGATGATCAAATGAGTGTTTAACTTTGCGTAACTGCTTAGGCCACTCGTAACACGCAGTGATCTGATCCGCATTTACCTGTTTGGTAGCGGCTCCCAGAGATGTTTCGGCGTTAGAGGTATGATGATCACATGAGTGTTTAACTTTGCGTAACTGTTTAGGCCACTCGTAACACGCAGTGATCTGATGACTCGCTTCACTCACTCAGAGATCCACACACGTTTTGTGATCCAAAGCACGACCGGCAGGATAAACCGTCTCCAGTGCACTGGGGCATGGATGCATGAGACGGAGCAGCACTGAAGTACCAATTTGGTGCTGCATACCCTACAGTGAGGATAATCCGATATGATGGGGTTTTGAATAGGGACTCCCTTGTGGAAGCTAACCTGAAAGTTAGTGCAGGCGTAACGAATATAGTGTACCGGAATACTACCTGTTGAATTTAGTCAACTGACGATTGAGTCACTTGAATCTATCCTTATCAATCTCCAGCTTTTCTTTGTTTGGCTATCCCATCTTATCCGTTATCAGTTGGGTAGGATTTGTGTTTCCGGTGGACGATGCGGTTCATCGTGTTCAAGGCTCACAAGTGAAATCTGAAAACCACAAATTGCAGTTCACGTTCTTGTAACAGTGTCTTATCTATGTTCACGCTCACCTTATCCATGGCTTCACAGATTTTAGGTGTATGTGATCAAAACATGTTAACGGGCTCAAAATTACGGCAGATTATGGTACGTATTACGGGTGTATTTTTGTTGGTGATGGTGATTATGGGCATCGGATATGCACCCATCATCATCGTGTCACCATCTTACCCCGATAACTAGACGTACGGTTAGGTATACACACATAATTACACATGACGTGTAATTATGTGACAATGAACAAACTGGTAGTTCGACTTGTCAGACAGCAGAATTTTACCTTAACTGTGGTGTCGTTTGGTTCAACCAATCGATGGTTTCAGTTCTTGGAACCCTTATAGACTTGAAGATAAGTTTCCTGTATAGTTGTTCAAGAATTGTTCGTGCATATACTTGGGGCCATACCACTTTTTCGTGGCCGACAAATACAACCGAGGCGCCTAAATATTGCAACGATTCCCTTCTGATTGTGGCATCTCCATCAGTCTCAGAATGTCATATATTTGGACCTCCCATTAAGCAAAGCGCGTGGTCCAACAGACTACATTTCCAACTTGTCGTATAGATGGTTAGGGACCGTGACAGATACGGCTGTGCAACGCAGTCACTGGTGGTCTTGCATCAAAGCTCTTTCATTCCCTGCAGGACCCGATAAACAGACCCGTTGGATGTCATTAAACTGATTGGGCCATCACCTCCGACTTGGGGCCCTCATTCCTTTATCCGCCTTATTATCGCTGAACAAATCTGTAGAAACTGGGGGGGGGGGACAACTGCACTTCAGTGCGCAGTTTGTGGGCTGAAAAACTGAGCTGACTGACTTGAGATATATTCACGGCACATTAGTTCTGAGTGACAGCGTGCTGCTTGAGAAGGCCGCCTTCTCGTAATTGGTTAGTTAGTTAATTTCCTATCTAATTTTACTGGCTTGTTTCAGGCAGAGTGCAACCTCAGCCATGGGTGTGCGAATCTATGGTTTAAATCTGATCCGCCAAACTAAGCGAAAATGTATAAATTGCACATTTGTGCTTGTGTTTCTGTTTTGGTCGCACATGCCCATTTCCCCCGGGTTTTCCGGTCTTGTCGTGGCTGGAAATTTGTCTAGTTGTTCGCCATTGTTAACTATTCCGATGACGGTATGTAACTTTCCATAAGGAAACAAGGGCTGTTATAATCACGAATTATCGCAAAAAGTCACCGGACTTGTCTAGGTTACTCATGAAGGTTTTATGATTCCTGTTAGATTAATTGCATGAAAGTATTTTTTTCGTCTGAGCTTCGTTATGAAACTCTTAGTGCTTTTGTCCCTACTACCTCCATTATAACTCCCCTTCCGACTTTAACCTCCCTACAGAGAGTACATCCTTGCAAATCTCATGGTTGTTTGATCCCTGAGAATGGGCTTAGGCTTGAGTTACTTTCAATCAACTCTACCTGGGGTGAAAACACTGGCCAAGACGCATTGAACGATTCGTACTAGAACGGCCCGTCAGATGAAGATAGACGTTCCACATGCAATCTGATTGCAGGTTAGCTATCAGTTTCATCTTTCCTTTCTCACACTCAGTCTTTTCTTTCATTTTTACTGTTTGGAAACTTTTGCTACAAATCTTATTTTCACATTTGTTGCAATTAATTTTGGGGTTTTGCGGGATAGGTATTTTTGTTCATAGCCACACCACTCTCGTTTAAACGGCCGTGTTCCTGTTCTGGTGTAATTATTCCGGTAAGTCCACACCAAAGGGAAGCACTGGACTCGAGTTTCGCTCTTGTTAGAGCTCATCAGCAGTGCATATCCAGTGGCCGTGTCGGGATTTGAACCCCGACATCCTTACTTGAAAGCTGACGGTTCGGTTCTTTATGGTATGCACAAGGTAAAATTGTACCCACTGTCTCTGGTACACACCGACATGAAAAATTCTTTGGACAACACTAAGGTTAACAACGATTTGATATTTGAAAAAGTCGCTTGCGAGACATTCACCCCAAAATAGACGGCCTTGAACTGAAACCTTTCACCATCTCTCTTAACCCCTCATATCATTATAATGCTAAGTCAAATCGTTTATTGTTTTCCATTTTGGCCAAGCGTTTATTGCAGCCAGCAGCTTGTTAACCCTCTGTGGCAGAGCTCACTTCTGCACAATGACTCACGGGGTCGCATCTAATATGTAGTCAGGATCTGCCGTTTGTAATTCAGGTCAGGTGAGGCACTCTGTCGCTAGGCCCGACTATGAGCGGCGTAGCAGGTGCAAATAGCCTGCACACGCTGCGCCATCCATGAATCTAGACTCCAGTATCCTGAAAAGAGTTTGTCTGACTGAATCCCGAAATAAGGTTGAAGATGAGCGTATCAGGAAATAGTTTTTGGTGGAATATTCTGAGTGGGGAATTTTTGGGTCTTGAAAATCCCCATTACAGGCCACAGATAGTTTGATGACTGAAGTCCGCTACATCTGTTCAGGGTTCTCACTCTGCTCTAATGTATGATTCAACAACTTGGATTTAAATGAAGTGACTGAAGTTCAAGATAGCTTAATCTCACTCTGGAGGAACTGTAACGAGGAATAGTGGACCTCTGTGTCTTTGAAGTTGTTAACTGCTTGATCTGCTGACCAGACCGAGCAGGTATCTTCGTGAGAAAAGCTATAGGAATTTGAGCTGTGAGCAAAACAAAGCAACCGAAATTGCGTGTCGGGTACGGTGATCTACTGACAAGTATGGTGTGGTCAGTCAGCAAACACCACATACGCAAAAAGAGGACAACGTAGGGTCTATCATGTTCAAGTTAGGGGGAGAAACTTTCTCCGATTCGAATACATCGTTTACTGAAAACGGACTGCTGGTCCAGTTCATCTGAGGTTCGATTCATTTGGCACTCGTTTTGCTAAGATGTGATTTCCTTAGCTATTTACTTCTGCTACCGAGTCGAGTCACTGAGTTAGCTTTCAGACCTGCTTATTGTGGCTCACGTGGGACGAATTTTGGTTTCTCCCGGTATTCACTAACGCTGCGCGAAAGACCTACGATACTATCCAGGTATTTCATCTGTTGAGCGCTGAAAGCGACGGGTGCAATTTTGAGCCCAAGAGGCATTTTGGGCACCCAGACAAGCCTGGCGGAGTGTAAGTGCTGTTATACGGATCTGGAATCTGAAGGTACTCGGACTGGATGTCTAGTTTCAGGAAAATCTATGCCTTATGCATCCGCTGGATAGCTTTCAGAGTTCTGAGGGTTGGTCAAGAACCCGCCCTGGTAAATTCACTCAGCTGGTCCACAGACACTTGGTACAACCCAGATTTCTTCGCTCGTAACAACAAATGAGCACTGAAATCACTTCTGCTCGGCTGTATAACTGCCACCCTTAATGTATAGTCGGATAAGGGCTGTTGTGCTAGTCTCACTGCGACCAAGGCCCGGGACACTCGCTGTTTTTGTTGCTTTCGTTCTTGTTCTTGTTGCTTCGGATACTCACACGGCCCAGTCCGTGTAGGAATCCCCTCGCACCATCTCAATTTTAAACAAATTTTCTATCATTCGGTGTCATGTCATTATTAGCAGACCTCTAAGCCAAGCGCATAGGAAACCCTAGTCTCTACCATCACCGGCTATCGCTAGGAAGTAATTGCGGGTGCAGGTTGCGGGCACCTGATAGCCTGCTGTACCGCACCCTTGTGGGAGGAAATCCATTCGGCACCATCTGTAGGACTGGACTTACCGTTAAATTCTGTTCCGTCTGCATGGTCTAACGGAGGAATCGAGCTAGACGTGCCAAGTGTATCAAGGTTCATTCGGACGACGTCATTGTCAGCCCAAAAGGTACGCTTTTTGCAACGAAGTCCCGGCTTCCCCTAGACTGACTTCCTTGCTTTCACCTTCAGACCCTCCAGGACTAACTCCAGAGTCTGTATTATGGGATAGAAACAACTAGGATGCACTGAGGTGGACCAGACGATGTCGACAGCGGAAGCAGAACAACCACTACTAGACATCATCGCCAAGCAACCACCGATAAACTAAATACTTCACTCAAGTAAACGGTAGTTTCCCTTCACACACACCAACGGAGTTATCATATTGGATCTATTCTATCTGAAAGGCTACATGTTGCGGAACCACCACGTTGACTTGTGTATGCAAGTGAACATGCTTTAACCGATGCCTGTTCCACAGTGGTCTCAGGAATGCAAATATTGCGTATGCTTGAGGTTCAAACACTCAATCCTAACCTCGTACAGTAGGTTTCTTTGCTCCACCCCATTGAGATGGAGAAACAACAGAATGTTGCACAAAGATGACATTCCCGCAACTTTTTTCAATCACATGCGTGAAACAGGCAAAGTTAAACACACGTGTGGTACTGTGTCAATAGGATACGTTGCATAGTTAACATAAGTCACGGTGGTAAAAAAAACCGTTACTCAGCCATAGTGACCAAACTGGTGTAAGTAAAATCTTGTGCGTAAACAGAATCTTGATTAAAAGGATTTTGGTAAACACCTGGTATAGTCCTCAGCTACCAACCCAGAGGTCTCCTTAAGAACTCGGGATATGTACGCTGATGATGATTTCCAACAAGAATGGAACAGCTGTAAGACGCTTCTCGGCTTTTCAACACAGACCACCCTCATTTGCAGGATGAAGTACTCATTAAGACTTCAAACTCTGTTCCTGCCACCGTCAAGCTAAAAGTAATTTTCCTAGGAGATAAAACTTCGTAAGTCGAACCAGCCTAACATCTGAAAAGTCCTCACTTGATCAAGCAGTCAACGCGCGACCACGTGATGTGAATGATTGATGATGAATGGCTATGTATCCGAAGTGCATATCGACCACACATTTGGTCAGCCGCTCGTGACTAAGCGACTCAGGCTTCAGCTATCCAATTCGAATCTCCCTGGGGACTCGTGAGTTGCGCACTGTTGATGGCATCCAGCAAGGATTGAACAGTTCAACATCGCTCCTCGACTCTTCAGTATGGACTGAGTTCATTCGCAGGATGAAACTACTGAAATCTCACCTTTGCTTCAAAATGTGCAGTGATTGTTCAAAATGATACTAGTGGGTTGCAAACAGTGATTGAAATTCAACATTGATCCTCTGACGTTCCCCAAGCTAAGAAATCAGAGAAAAATTCATACCTTTCTTCAAAAAGCTGTGGAACACTGAATGACTCTGGACATCATCATGACTGTCAGTCGTAATCCTAACCGCTACATTACCTCCATCGTATCTTAATCGTTCTATTCTTCCATCACTTTGGTTTCATGAACAATTGGAGCTACAAACGAAAGTTAGTCTCTGAGTTACGCAACTGACCCTAAACTACCAAACTGTCAGCTATGTCGGCTGTTTTACCCGTGCAACCTAGATCTAAAAAAATTGAGGTAAATGAACAAACAAAATAGACTGGATGTCATAATAACTTCCTATGTTCCACGAGATATGTGTTCCGCGTTTCTCGAAATTACTCGAAAGGAAAAAGCGATTGGAAGCTTTCCACTAGGTATAACCACCCTCGTATTGAGTAAATTTATTACATGTTCTGTTTAAGTTTTGTTACCTTTCTGGATCAATCTGCAAAACTGACGCGGCGTGACTTGTTATTAATAGTTTTCATCAAATTCGGCTCTGAAGAATTTGGACGGAGAATGACCTAAATCGACTCACTGAGAGAAGTGCACGGTGTAATACGCGTTCATAAGCACTGGGTCTATAGGACTGTCATAGAAGTTCACAATGGGGTCTTGTTTAACTCTAGTGCTCACTGGACACGTCACACTGGAATCTTAAGGCAAACTTCGATAAGGTTATTTCTCAGTCAACTCACATCCGTCATCCTTTTCGCTGCGACAGTTTCACATGAAACTGCACTTCTGTAAAGCCTTTGTGGATAAAGGAAGTTAGTAAACTTTGTTTCTGACTCTTTGTTTGATAGTTGGACATGTTTTAACGGGCTGATTGCGTGGTTTATCCAAAACACTTTTTGGTTGTTTTTTTTCATGATAAGGCTTCCTGGTGGAATCCTTAAAGTGACGTGTTAGGAATTATGATGTCTCGATGAAAATCTAAGGATAATTTGATATCAAGTTAGGGCGTCCTGAGGGACTTGCGACTTCCCGTCTTGTACGGTGTCAGCTGTGCACCACATGGGGACACCCTAAATTGACATCTAGATATCTTCAGATTTTCGTCGACTCGCTTTAAGTTTTTAATCAAGTCCCTTTTTGAATCTTTAAGACATTTTCTGAAAAAAAGCACTTGTTTGTCCTAGCCTCAATAAAAGTATTGTGGAAATGTCGGAAAGCAAACCGATCTGGAGAACTTTAGAAGGTGACAGAGACAAGAAGGACAAATGAAAGAGGGGGTGATACAAGGTTGAAAAAGAGTTAAAAAGAGACACTCTGCAGTTTGAGTGTATTCACATCGAATTCAGAACGAGTGTGGTCAAATCGTTTGAGCGCTGTGTGCCCAACTGATTGTTGTAATATTTGAGAAAGAATACGGCGTTTTTAGTCAAGTTTCATTGCTCACCGTTCCAGTCACGTCCTGCAACCTTCATCAGGAGCGAAATGGTCGAAATCACAGATGTAAAAACTCATTCTCACTGACACCAACATCGAAACAATCAATAGTCTATGAGTTAATCTGATTGGTCAGGTTCATTGTGGATCTGTGCTTTGCGATGAGGCTGGTGGAACTGCATATCATGCTGGAGCTTTTTTCTTGTTCAGAAAGCAGCTGATTATCGGTCGACATGCTGGTTGGAAATGAATATACAGATCTTCGGCACAGCGACGTTCGGCCTATCGCGGCAAGTTGGCTCGATGCTGGTTTGATAACAGAGCACCACGTGGCTCTCTGCCAGGGTCTTCAAGTTTATGGGGTGAAACACACGTTGGTCTTTTATGCTTATGGATTGGTATATCTGTTTGCCGGCTTGTTTCGCTCTGGCTTCCCAAACCCCACATCGTCCTTCACAGACGCAATCAGTTTGATCCCGTGAGAGCCTTTTGTGCCTATTGTAAACTGTGGTAGGATCGTGCGTATAGTTCCAGATGTCTTGTTCCCATTATACGGTATCTATACAGTCGTTTGAATTGCCTAAATGTTTTCAGTTGGTCTGATATTGTCCCGCCTGTGTTTTAATTAATGGCGTAGGATGACCATCCCTTCTCAGCCCTGTATGAACGCTCCAAAACCCATCGCTTTTGAAGCCCTTTCCGAGCAAAGCTAATTCGCTCTACCCATCGGCGAATTTACCCCTGTTCTTTTCATGTAGATGGGATGACGTGATATAAGTCACATAACGAATCTTTTCTGACTTTTCCTGACTGATTCAGGTTAATATCTGTCAGAAATTCGAAAGGGATTTGTCGAACCACAGCTGAAGGATAAAGTCTTTTACACCTCAGAAGCTTTGTTCGGGCCATTTTTAAATTTTGGACACAACCACCTCCTTAACTGAGCTGTGTTTTTTGTCTATTACAATCAAATGCAATTACAATCAACCCATCTGTTGAGGAACATTTGTTGACTTCTAGTGTTTCCTGGAGCAACCAAATTCCTTCCAGCATTTGTGTGTTGAACCCAAAGAAGCTTGCTGATGACGCTTCATCCTTCTTGATTATTTGGTCTGATCCAGCTGTTATTGTTTCCGCCGTAGCCGTTGTCATGGTAGTTACAGCTTCCTCAGCCACCCTCCCTCCCGGTTCAGCCGTCACATCACTCCTCTCGGGTAAGCGGAACATCAGTCAGTAAGTTACCAATCTGTTGTGTGAAGAATTTCTGGGGTACATGAGTATAGATGAAGAGACAAAGGCAGAGCGATCAATATCTAACTGACAAGCCAGTAGGTGCAGTACGCGTGATTGGATAGATTGCCGCCTTACTCATCTGGTATGAGCTAGCGCGCGTGAACTGTGTGGTTGTGTGTCTTGTGCACAGTGTGTAAACACAAGACTGGCTATCCGTTGTCTATCAGACAGTCGTATCATGTTTTAGCGGTGGAAGTAACCCCTAGGCCCTTCCAGGGCTAAAAACAGCCTACTGACCCGGTCGACTTAATGGTCACCGATCGATTTTTCTCAGGCGCGTTGTCCAGCATGGACGGTCATGAAGTTTCCGATCAAGAGATCGTCACACAAGCACCGCACGCGCGTGGACCCAAGGATGCGCATTGGTAGCCGTGCACGATTGGTTAAATATGCTGAAAGTATACGCAGTTTTTCGAAGGGTTGAGGGAGCCTTTTTTCGACACATCTCATGCTGGTAAACCAGTAAAACCACAGTGACTATTAAGTTCGTGTGATCTACCTCCCCCTAGACGGACTGAACTGGTTCGATGGATCACATGGCTATCTTGGATGGGCTACCTCTGCAAGAGGTTTTTGTAATGAAACTTATGACAGCAGCTTATTCGGAAAAAATGACATCACAACAATGTTTTGCCGGATAAAGATCAATATTCTTTGCGATTAAAAATTTCGGATAAGAGTGATAACTGCGGATGAGATTACTCAAGCGAGAGCCTCTCAACAAACTGAATGTAAATATAAAGCCTCACGTTCACATTACTCGTTTGAACAGCCCTCCGCTTATGACGCAATTATTCTGGTGTATCCAAGTCGAAGAAGAAAAGTACCGGACTCTCTCTTATAAGAGCTCTTCAGCGCTGTGGCCATGTCGACGTTTCAACCCCACCAGCACACGATAGACGCAGCCGAACTACCACGTGTTCACGCTTGAGCAATGTGATTGGTTCGCCTGACGATCCGAAGGCCAACTTAGCAACTGTCCTGATTGTGTCGATCGATTGATCCGCCTGTCAGGAAATCCCAGTTACGTATTGCCACGGACAAATTTCAACGACCCATAGGTGGTTGCGGGATGCGCACAATTCACGCTTCCAGAAAGCGCTGGCTGCCTCGCGTGTCAGATATCCGGAGTTCGAACCTCGGCACGGTCAAAGATATGTGCTGCTGATGAACTCTAATAAAAGTGAAACTCGGGTCCAGCGCTTTCCACCTTTGGTCTAGACTCTCCAGAATAATTGATTCAGCATAAAAGAAAGACTGTCTAAACGAGAGTGGTGTGGACGTGAATTCTACGAGTCCCGCAACCAGGTACAACAGATATCGGTTGATGAAAACCTTAAACCACCAGAGAAGCGATCTAAGCGGTCAATTTGCATGTCGAATAAAACGGATAAGGCTGTCATCCATTTCTGGACTTTGGTCAACAACATGACCAAGCGCGTTGCTATACGCGAGTGATTTTGCGAGAGAAATGTGAGCAAGTCATGCCTTAGCTTATAACGTTTTGCTTCGCTTATTAAACTGGCTGGTAAAGAAGTGATGTAGCCTAACAAGGAATAAGTAGTTCACCAACTCCGTTTTATCCCGACGCTTATGGTGTCAAACCATGATTGTGTGCACTGTTTGTTCACATCCCAATGGGATGCTAATAGAAGCCGAAAATAGAAGAGATGAGAAAGCATCTTGATCTAACTGACTCCTATGACGAAGTGCTTGTAAGGTATCAAGTTTCAGGATTTTCCTTCCAAATTTGCGTAGAAATCAAAATTTTGGACCGAATAGTGGGAACGTACCGATACCTTCTATCTATTATAACACCCGCATAGAATCAAAAGTCCTGTCAACCGCTTATGGTTTCAGCAACCTTGTGAGTAGTTTCCTTCGTAAATATAGTTATTACTACAGAGGAAAATATTGTGATTCGGATAGGATAGATGGTTGTTAGTGCTCCATGGGGCGTGATTTAATACATAGAGACTACCAGCAGTCACTGATCTGATATTTTTCGGAACTATGGTGCTTAGACAGATCCATGCAATCCGTAGGCATCGAAATACTCGCACGAAATCCGCACAGAAGCCTCAGTCACATCTCACATCTCACGGTCCAGTTCATGAATTAGCCTGCACCCGGCATCTAGCGATTCTAGGGAAACCTATCTATCGGCTAGATCTAAAAAATATGGTGAAAAAGGCTATCGCAGTTACATTACCCTATTTTCCTCTACTGAGTACATGTGGTCTCCCGACAACTCCATGAAAGTGAAACAAAAACTCCGGAATTGGCTGCTTCCAAAGTGGATCGCCACAGATACATGACCAATATCAGGGCTGTTCTTACGATAACTGCTCGAACAGTCTAGCTTCCTCAGTTGGGAAATGTGTTGTTAACACGCTCTGCGCTGAGAAGTGGCCTCAGTGGTATCAAACACTCCAAGGTTATGAAGGCCAAACTGGAGTACATCCGTTTTTAAAAGAGAAATCTCAAGGCAATTCCCCGTTAAGTTAGCATGCCTTGGCTATTTGTGAAGCTAGAGTTTTCTGTTGGACGATCATAAACCTCCTATGATACACTAACTTTACATGGATGCATTTTTACATTTATATCAGTGTATTAAGTTACATACTGTTATATCTAACTATCATCCCCGCTCCCATATCTTCGTGTCAAAAAAGACTCGGAAACAAAGAACACAACTTTATTGCAAGCAAGTGAGTGCCAAAGTTACAACTAGCGCGCGCTATTTAACGAACACTTTTTGACATTGATCCAGGCTGTCTGATCGGCGTTTAGTGAACACCAATCAACATCAGCCGTGGTTGTGTGGAACTCCTGAACATTTATCATATTCGGTGGTGTTTCTCTAGCATCCCAGAACATTCATCGGATTTTGCTGAATTGATTGATTAATTGACTGGTCTGGATGCTTGCCGGGTTCCCTATTGAGATTTTGGTAGTCTCAGTAGGTTCCGAACGTTCTGGGGTTATCTTCAGGAATCTGACCTTCCTGGCACATACCGAGTCAACTTAAAAGTCTTATGGAGATACCTTACGAAATGCACCTTGACGTCTTAGCGTAGTTCTGGGGACACTTTGACAAATGTGAATAGTCACAGGAATGAAGTTGCTTTTCTGAAAGTCAAATTAAGTAAACAAACCTGATATTCATCGGGCTCATGTTTCACAGAGCCAGTACACTTGTATATCGCCCCGCAACTTCAGCATGTGATAGCCTTAGACACTTCAATGGAAAGCATGGTCCGAGGATATTTCTGTCACAGAGTATGCCGGGACGTGTTTAGCCTGAGTGGTCATATAGGGATCATGAATGACGTAAAGGGAAACTTTTTATGCGTCTCTTTTGTCTCAGGTCTGTTTCGGTCACTGTGATATGCCGACATATTGTTGACTATCTACCGACCAATTGTTAGGAGCTCACAGCGGTTAGAATCTGCATGTCATGCAGTTCTTTCCCACTGTTGAGTAGAAACGCCTTCAAAAGTTGTACTACAGAATGGAACACGAAGTAACTTATGAGTTTACGTGTTTTAGTTAGTTATCAATTATGTTAATCAATTATGTCTAAGAAAACTGTCTGGATACCCACTTTCTCGAAGTCTGTTCTTTACTTCAATCTGGGTGACTTTCCGATAAACTTCTTCACACAGGGTCCTTACTCGGATAAAAATTCATGATACAGCACTAGCGAACGGCGAACAATTAGGCTTTTGCAATATCCTCCTCCCTCATTGTTCAGGCCCACCGATTGTCCATTGGAAGCTCTGCAAACGCTCTCAGAAAAACCCTTGCTGACACATAGATGCATTCAATGGTTGTAGGAGAGGCTACAGGGTTTGATTATACATGCATTGAAAGAAAAATAGACGTTAAGTTCGGTACACGTGATAGTCGGATTACTGGGTTTCCCTGCAATCGCGAACATACGGAGTTCTGCAGTCAGCCGTTCTGTGAAACCTGCTACGTGTAAATTTTGTATCTCAACCAAAGCGCAACGTGTATGGCGGTGGCAACACTTCACAGCTCCAGGACACCTACCGCTATTTGATTGCATGGAATCCCAACTGTGGTTATTCCGTTCGGGTGTGGGCGTCTTCAAGATGGTCCTTCAAAGGGTGATGCAACGACAGTGTATTACCTTTGATATAGCATGGATCGTCCGGTAGCTGAGACGCATCAGTGTATCAAGCTGATAAGTGTGTGCACAGAGGTTGCTAGGATTGCGGTCTTGTACGTCGTGAGGAAGTGCAACTTGTGGATGACATTTGTTTACCCAGTTGTCGAGTTTGGGCCGCTGTTTGAGTCAAACTAGGTGGAGTGATTACGCAACGGAAACAGTTCTTTGACATTCTGACTTCAGACAATCCATAGAAGTACAACTTAATTCTAGCAATCAAAGCAGCACGAAGCACCAATACTTACAAAGAAATCATGAAGTGGCAATGGTCTCGTGCGCTAGACTGACGCTAGTCAAAATATCTGCGGCCTCCTGGAAATGGGTATCCGCTGTTGACTTTGTTTCATGATGGAATTGAAGTCCCATCAGTTAGTACCTTATGACGTATACAGTGCTTTTTTTATAAGCACTCATCTAACCTGTACAGAATGGGCTTACAAGGATTTCGTGTCCTTCATACAAACGTGTTCCACATCAGGCATCTCCTGCTCCTTCTTTAGACAATAGACACATTTCTGCAAAAGTCAGATTCGATGGTGCAAGAATTGAGATACTGAAGAAGATTAGAGTTCCCACCAACTTTGAGTAGTATTGGAAAGTCAGAATGAATGTGAAAAATCTGGCGAACTTTCACTGCATCCTCCCGTTGTTGTGCTGCAACTTGAATCTGTCACAAGATTACCAGTGGAATGATGAACACAGTGTGTGATCACACACTGGTGGATCAAGGTTGGATGCATTCAAGGTCGATTCCGAAAACCGAGTAGCTCTCTGCGGCTCATTCACCCCTAGTGGGATTCATCAGCACTGCGAGCCTGACGCATCTCCGGGGAGACATGAACTCGCAACCTCTCCGCCAAACCTTTCGGCCACGAGCGTCTCATCTGCAGTGCTGTTAACTCGCACTCAGACAGGATATAGGGCCACTCATTCGCCACTCAAGGAATTAACGTCATGCGGTCACGTGGTAGTTGGTTCCTCGACTTAGAGAAGATCATAAGAGATGTGGGAAGTTAGCGAAATACATTCATTTGCAAACAAATTCCGTTCTGCGGGAGACTGACCTGGAACCCAGCTGAATCCCTTGTTTATGGTGTTTTATAGCACATTTAGTAGCTTAGAAACATCATAAAGGAGAGATTCAGCTGGGTTCCAGGTCAGTCTCTCGCAAAACCGAATTGGTTTGCAAATGAGTGTATTTCGCTAGTTTCGTTTAATTAGGGTTCAAGTAGAACATAAGGTTGACGGAAACTCGTGGACTGCATCTATCTGATGGGCCCCAACAAGGGCGAAACGGTCGTGGGCTGTCGAAGAATTTCCAGCAACCTTATAAGTTCATCGAAGTGAGAAACCCTCACTCGAGGAGCCAGTCAACACCTGACCATGTGATGTGGATTCTCTGAGTGAAGGAGCGGTGGTGCTATATCCTTCCTGAGTTCGAGTTAATCCTAATGTTGTTCCGCTGCTGATGGCCGAGCGGTTGTGTCCATGCTACTCGCCGGGAGGTCACATTATGAAACTGCCTGTAGCTCTGTATGATGCATACTCCTGATGGACTCAATAAGGATGAAATGGCTATAGAGTGTTTCTCCGCTTTTCAGCATAGATTGGCTTCTTCTACAGGACGAAATTTCGATTAACAATCTCATACCGGTTGGTTTTGAGGTTGTTTTGCACGTCCAATGACCGGATAGCAGGGGACTTTTTCTAGCGCTCCTTCAGTGGGCGCACTAAAATATGAACGACTGACATCGATTGACATAATATGGTACGGTACTTGGTCACAGAAGATACACGTCATTCCGATGACATGGGAGTGTGGGAGTGCAAGTGTGGGTCACGTGGTCCATATGAGATTGAACACAGTAACCAAGACTTTCAAGAAACAGTTTCTGCTAGCTGATACCAGGTTTGTACCATCGCATTCCAACAACCTCCCCTATGGGAAGCCCGCGATATCTGACTACTCTAGAATAGTATCCTTTTACCCGGTAAATCGGTCGAAATGTTCAACTGATGCCTAGCTCGTGGTCAGCCCTTTCATTGATCCGCTGTTTAAAAAAGGCACGTAGGGTCCGCGGACACTTTCCGAGAGACGCCTAGTTCACTTGACATATCACGCTCTACACACCTTGGATGTCAATAACTAAATGAAAATGGTCCTTAAAGTAAAGTTGATGCAGATATCCGCAACGTCATAAGCGACTGTCACGCTCTGGTTAGAAGAAAGCCAGTTACTTCGACAGTGATACCACCTTTGAAAGCTAAGCATAAGTACGCCTTTTCTTTTGGTCGTGTGTACCTCTCTTGTATGTCTACATCAGTAAATTCACGGGGATAGCCATCCTAAACAAACAGGTCAGCGGGAAAGGATGGATGATTTTGAATGGTGAAGATATTTCTGTTCTCATTTTCTAGGTAGCGAACAAGACCTCGTTTTAGTTTGTGCAACAAAACGTCCCATATTATCTTATAGGATACCCTTGTTTGTACCGACACATCGTGTCCGATAGTAACAAGAACATTCAATGAACATGGAACCTAATTTGTATCCCCTTCCGGCGTCAACGTTCTATTTACCTGTGTAGCGTTAGAATATCAAGAATCTCGTCCTCTTGCTCACTGTATTGCATAAGACATGATATGTCGTCTACATGCCAGATATAGAAAAAAACGAACACTATGATAGGTTCCTCGTGTCATCCTCCCCTTCATCTTCCAACGTATGAACATATGCATGAGTAACGAACTTGGTAGTCTGTCCATAGTCACACCATCTTTCTGAGGATGAGGCTTGTTATCAAACCGGAATCGTAGATCCCATATGCACACCCGAAATAGCTTCTATTGATCCTCACTAGGAGTCCTCATCTCTGTCTGGATGTCATACACATTGCCACAGAGACATCTAACTGTCTCTGGCAGGACGTTCGTGGAACACGAGGCATCACCAAATGGTGAAACTAGCGTTTCCGATGGCTTCTATGAAACCAAATGTTTCACATTAGTTTAACCATGTCCTGGCGGCACTAAAAATCTCAGTGAACCTAACCAGTGTGCTATGCAAACTTGAACATATCTCGAATGGGTTTCAGTGGAAGTATGGAGTTCGCGTAGACCGTGTGATTGCGTCATATTGACCTTGGTGAGTCGAACCCATTCAGATGTCGAGGAAACTTTGACACTGTTCTGCCGCAGGTATCCGATACAGTAAGAGATGGGTTTCTCGTCACTGTGTGCCTTGCGCTTCCCATGTAAGTGGATTCAGTCTTCGCGGAATAATCCCTTTTTTGCTGTTGTTGTTTTGAGAATAAACTTACAGAAAATGTCTCTCGTTCGTACATTTTATCCCCGTCTTGACGAATGTGATAAAACATCATTGTTTTTGGCTGGCATTGTGCCCGTCAGGTGCTTGTCCAGTTGCATCGTGTGTCAGGTTGGTCACCCAGATGTTTACGGTTTTCCTTCTCTGTACTATCGACCATATTCTCTTCATCCGAAAGACAAACAGACCAAAGGACAGTAACTCAATTTGGTTATTTGGCTTGAAACCTACCGGACATCACCATGTCTACCATCGGCCTTGCGCAGTTATGCATCAGCTGCACTCGTTTGAGGCTAGCATGGCTGCACACACACACACACACACACGAGCAACCGAACCTATAAGGAAGGGTAAGATTCAACTCACAATCGATGAGGGCGGAACCCACCGGTATATGGATGGGTAAGTGAGTGAATGTGTGTGGGAGCGTATTGCCCAATGGGATGAATGCACGCGCCCACATAACACGTGCACTCGTGTGCACGGGCGCACGGGAAAATTTCTAGCCCTTCCTACTCACCACCCCCGCTCCCGGCTTCCCACGCTATGGGTGGAATTGGTTGAATGAGACCTAATCCATTCTACCGTGGAACGAAATAGTCAGGTTCACTGTGGTACTTGCATCAAACCGAACTGTGACATGTGAACAGAATCCAACGACATACCTGCTAGAAATTACACTCAAAGGATTAACATCTATCCATCCGGATGTAATTCGATAGCACAGAGTACTTTGTTCGTTATCCGGAGTCAGGGCTAATAAAACAGTCATGATTTAGTCGTTACCAACTGGTGGCTTTCATCTTCTGAATGATCCAGAGGTTGGATTATTTGCAATCGCGCACTCAAGGTGGATGATAGAGTGAAACAGATGGTTGATGCATGAGTTGAACACCTTGAACTTTACGACTTCATGGGCACAGTTCTGTCCAACTCTTCATCCGCGGCACATGTGGAAACCAAAAGCCATCAGTTTCACAATCAGTGTTACCTCAATGATCGCGCCAGTTTAACCGACCTATCAGACCATTTATACCCGAAGCGATCATTGAACAGGCGAAGTTCCAATGACTATGGCGATCCAAGTTTGCTCGAAGTATGTTCTTCTAGGGTGACGCATAACGGATGTATTCGGAATTCGACTTACCAGCCAGGAGGCTTGAGATCTAGACAAACGAACTTGCTGGCCACCCCTATTGCACCCGGCTCGACGGGCTTGAAACGGATCATATTTCCGGGCCTGTCGAAAAAAACGAAACCGGTGAACCCAACCGTAACTGTCCGTAAAGCGCAACGTTCTCAGTCTGGTATCGCGACTTTCAGGGATCAATGTGAAGAGACATTGGGTTCGGTGACTCCGTCCATCTTCCGGAGAAGATCCAGAGGAAATTCCTATTTTTCAAACTACCCCCACCATCGTGAATTGAGGAATAGTGGAGTCAGCTTTTCAGCTGCCTTAGAGGATTCCGAGTACCAGCAATCGCAACATGAAATCGACGCCATTCAACCATACACCGACGAAAGACGAGGGAGCTATGCCAATGGTGGCCGAACTGGTACACCTTACTGCGGACCACATGACAGTCTTAAGCCCATGTGCACAGCATGCAAGCATTTATCGATCTCGTGTTACCAGCCCAGTCCCGTGAAAGCTAATCTGAATGCAGAACCATTTGCTGGGCTGAACTCACACATTCATACGTCAGACACTGTTCAGCCACCGCGACACGTACACTTCAATTCACGCCGTCAATTTTCAGAACCAAATGCATTTATGCAAATGTCTCATGCATCATGTGTGACCTGTCTGGAACTGCTGAATCAAGTTCCACTGGTGAGGACTAGTCCACAGCGGCCAGTCTCGAATTGTGAATGTCAACATGATATGTATACTGAGACTGAGAGAAGGGTTAATCCAGTGTGCGATTTATCTGGAAGAATGCATCAACTTCAACGTTGTGCTTCGAGCCATTCCACAAGCAGACGAGTTATAAAAGGAATGCCTCACCAGCACAGTCCATCTGATGGTGTTACTGCGTCATCCGGAAACCATCCCTATCACCATTCGATCCCAGCCCATTTGGGAAATGCTCGAATAGAGTGTTCTCCATCCTACCGTCGTGACAAGAAACCATATGCTTTTTTCTCGCAGCTTTCCATTAACGCTGCGAGCCCGACCCGAGTCATTGGATCACCCCATCCAGTCATTGCACACCGAGTTCAGTCGTCCGTTCAACCCTCTCCTGCTTCCAGTCGTATTCCAGCAGTACCAGAGGAACCACTTACTTCTTTTGGTAAATCTCGAGAATACGCCGGTATACACAGACGAAATACAACCGTTGTGGAAATATCGCCACAAGTGCCAGCAAATGAGCCTGGAATCGAGTCTAAAGATTTTAGCTGGGGTAAGAACCTTACCAAGTCCTTATCTTGCTATGCACTCAGGTTTTTCAGTCAGCATCATCAAGCAAACAGCTTCCGTTCTCGAGTGGTGGGAAAGACGGACACGGAAAATTTCCCTCGAAGCATGATCCCCAGACTCAGGGCTGAAAAGAGCAAGCGAAAAGTTTTAGAAAAGTCTCAGGATAAGAAACAGCCTGGTATTTCAGCCCAGTCGAAATCTGGACATGAAAAACATCAGTTAGACTGGGATGTAGAGAGCTCACAAAGCACACTTTGTCACAGTGTACCATGGTGTGAGAGTCGACCTGTAGTACTTTCTAAAAACACCGCCTCTCAGGCTTGCGCAGAAACACATAAACCAGCTGATGTTGAAGAAAAAAGGATACCAAATTCCAACCAACCAATACGGAACAATCTCCCTAAACTATATCTTTCCGAATGTCAGGGACACCAAACCGAACACTGCCTGATCCCGTACTCAACTACCTCCTACTGCGGTTTTAAACTCGAATGTGATTTGGCCAGCCAGTGGATGCGCAAAGAAGGTCGATCGATTCACTATTGCGCACATTCTGTGGATCCTAGACAAACTGGTTTCAAGGCTAGTACCAGTGAACTGCTACGATGTTTATCATTTTTCGTTGTCGCTAGACTTCAGCTGGCCTCTCTGAATACATCGACCAGTAGGACTCGATCAAATCGCTTACGTTTACTGCAGCCAAATATTATTGTCAACTGGATTCGCGCAGTCGATCGGGCATTACTGGTTCAAGGATGGTCAGAACTGGCATTTATGAATCCGGCGAATGTTGTCTTCTTATTCATGATGCTTAAAGACTGTTTGAAATGTGCCGTCAACTCTGAACGTGAACTTCACACCATTGTAATGGCCTGTCTTTACTTGTCCTACTCTTATATGGGTAATGAAATTAGCTACCCTCTCAAACCATTCCTAATCGCAGAAACCAATCAATTGCTGATGGAGAACAACAATGGGAATCGAAAGGTCTTCGATAGTGAGAATGCACTCCTGAACGGTTTCGAGAGCTCGATTCGTGCAAAAGTCATAGACCAAGTACGCAACCGATTCTGGCAATATTGTCTACGCATTATCAACGCCAAATCCCAAGATATGTTACACGTCAATGCAGATTCGCTACGATTTACAGAGTTATTTAGTGAACTCAAATCCTACGATTCCCAGATTTCGCCAGTCAGTGTACCGGTTCGTCTGTCAAGCACACCCAAATAGCTGTTAACTGATTACCTCCGAAACACAGAATAGCAACAAACCCACCAGGCTCTCATGGCTGTATGTGTACATACGTGCAAATACGGGCAGAATAGCACACACACCCCTACATACTTAATACTCGATTAATGAATATGATGATCATCTCGAAACGAATTCAACAACCTAGTTGACATTCCGACCGTAAGTTGACAGCGAAACTTGTTAATGCGTCTGTCTTTCATTTCTAGTTTGTACGAGACCGTATTCAGATTTTAGCCTTCTTTTTTCTTTTTTTCACTCTCCCTCTCTATCTGTTTCTCTCTCAAAACACCACCGTCACTATTAATCCCTCGTCTCCATGTGATCGAACTCGAAACAAGTTCACTTTGGTCTTTCTTGACTGGATCACGCACAACTCACGTGACCGTAATGAGAAGTTAATTCGTCTCATCATATTTCCGCTATTGTGAAGAACGAAAAAAAGTCAACCATAGAGATACACTATGGAGAACAGTTAATAGACTACTACCTCACCTATCCTTGACAACAGATCATTAAAGCTCACCTGCTGACCGAGCCCAGCCACTTTGCGCCATTCAGGTCACTATCCGCCCAGTTGGTGATAAACTTCATCCGCCGATTCTTTGTTTTTGTCTGTTGGTTCATTTGTTACTTGACTCTATAGTGTAAAAAAAACTCATGTACACTAGCAGATTAAATTGCTTTTTATCTCCCGACTATCATTTTTTGTAGGAGCAACACTCATGAAAAACCATAGGACGGCCCGGTATTTGTCAGCATAAAGGAAATTCGAAAGTTTAGTTACGACACAGATTTCAAGATATCTGATGGTTGCCACTGAAGCCGCTGGTATCGAGTAATCTTGAGGGAATGCGGAACGTAAGTAGAGCGATATTCTGCCAGCGGTGCCCCCATTCCTAGTTGTGAAACATCATACTAATGGCGGTCAACATACTGAAAACCCGGAAACAGGTCGCTTGGCATCTAGAGCATGAAACGACAAATTAAAAGCTGCCGTGTCGTGCGCCCAACGTACTCCGCTGAACAACAGCAGGAGAAGGAATACACAACCACATTCCGGGTGAGGACTGGTATCTTGTCTTTGAGGTTTAAGTTGAGCAAAGGGTTTGTTGTAAACCAAGACCACAGATTTCCAGCCGGAAACGTGCGTTATAGGAATTGAAACAGGCAGCGATTGGCTATGTCCACCAACAGATCGCCTTTATACGATAAACTCAACTATATTGGCTTCCTTCCAACGGTCGTGATAGGCGATTGGATAGGGCGGTCGGACATATTCTTGATTATAAATCTCTCCGGATAACCATTGGCTCGAGGCACGTAAGCAAAGTGCTGCAGTTCGGAATCCAGTGTATCAGGAGAACAAATACGTTTTGCTCGGTTCGTTAAAGCTTGAATCAGGGTTCGTTTCCACCTCAGTGGCACAAAACTCAGGAAGCTTGTGTGCTGTCCCGCCCACGTGAGATTTCTGTAGACAGACTTCCGAATCGAACCCGTGGGAAGTCTGACTAACCTAACGTCCAAGAAGTAGAAAGCGTTGTCACTTTCAGTTTCAAAAGTGAGCTGAATAGCAGGATGTGCCTGGTTGAAGTTGGTCAGGAGAGCATCCATTTCGGAACGGTTTGATACTACCATAAAGATATGATCTACGTACCTTCGATAAAGGTGTGTACGTCTAATCTCCCCATTCAATCGACCAAGCTCCAGTTTGCCCATAAAAATGTTACTCAATAAGGGGCCAAGAGGAGAACCCAAGGCGGCTCCATCGATTTGTCGGTAAAGCATGGAGTTACATTGGAATTTTACGCTGAAGGTACAGCGAAGGAGTAGTTTTTTCAATGAGATGGTGGGGATTGGGATTATCAAATCACAGATAAAATCTGTAGTCCTCAAGATTAGGATGTTGGTAAAAAGGGAATTTATGTCAAAAGAGCACATAAATTTGGAACTAATATCCACATCTTTTATCATGTCCACAAACTCAAAAGTGTCACAGAGACTATACCAGCATAAATCTAAATCTAAAATCTCGGTAAACCATTGGACAGTTGCGTGATATGGGGAATTACGCACATCCAAAATCAGCCTCAATGGAACATTTTCTTATGAAACCTTAGGCAGTCCATAAAGTCGCTGAATTGTGGTACCGGCAGGTTTCAGGCGTTGGAATCAGACTTCAGAAATCAAACCTTCATTCTTCAGGCGCTTCAAACAGTTTGTTAGTTTTGTCTCACTTGGTTGAGTCTGGTCTTTTGCTCGCTGATAAAAATTTTGAAGTGTCATTCAATATCTGTATCATCTTTCCGAGGTAGTCATCCCTGATGATAATTCAAGTTTATTGCCTGTGATCTATCTTGTGCGTATCCTGGTACGACCTGGCTGGGTTCACATGCATTCTGCTCGGCCGGCTTTCCACAACTGTCGAATGGGATCATGAATATCGTTGTCAAAGACTGCTGTGTGGTGGGTTTAAATTAAAGTAACTGTGTTCTCCATGATATCCAGAAAGTATTTGAATTAACTGATTAATCTTGCTCTACAATGGGCGGGCTCCTTCCGGCCCGTTGACTAATTAGATGAAACACCTGACTATTCACCAATAATCCGATTGTACGAATGAACCAAAAACTGGTTAGATCAAGTGCCACACTGAGTTGCACAAAAGTTCGGGTATTGTAACGGGTCAGAAGATTAGATAATTGTGGTTTTATTGTTACAAAATCTGAATGACGCTGTCAATCTGGTGAGAAAATTATTAGGTGACCTCCGGTTGTGGCTTCAGTTAAGCAAACTCAAAATGAGCTCTTGTTAGCACTCAAATAGAATCACTGATCCGTGCCACATGATAAGCTCTGTAGCACAGACAGACGAAGCTCTAGAAAGTACTGAAGACGCTTTTTGTTTAGCAGAGTGATGTCATTTTGATGCACAATGAACGTGAGCTGGGTGATAGATTTAAACAGTTTTGGTTGACAGATATCATCCATCAAAACAGTATAGCTTAGAGCTTGCTAGGTAGACATCTGCATAATTCTTGGGTGAAGGTGACCATCTCAGTGGGAACCGAGGATAAATCGTAGGTTTGCAGAGTTGTTTGCAACACAACACACGTGCCAACGGAGGCTGATTGAACCGATCGATGATTGTCGAGGCTCCATGAAATGTACTCATCTGCTAATCTATTTGGTTCTACTGGGTGACTCCGCTTAACCTCGGGTTTGCTGCACATGGTCCACTCTATGTTTCAGTCGACATGATATTCGTGATATGGCAGTAAATTTTCTTGAAGGACAGCTACTCGCAAGGTTGATGAAAGCTCCTCGACAGCCCACCACCAGTTTCGCTTCTCTTGAGACTCGTTAGGTAAGCGAGTTCTCGAGTTTCCGCCAACCTTACGTTCTATTTGAATTCACACTGTGTGTAGTCGGCGGAACACTTACAAGCTGAAACACTAGGCGAACTTTGGCCAGCACATTCAGTTGAAGAGTTTCATAAACTGAAGATTCCCGTTAAGGCTAAATGAATATGCATATGGAAATATTCCGCCGGTTTGTGATTCAAGAAGAACGTGAAGCCGACGAAATTCGTGAACTGCGCATACAAAATGAGTCCCAAACAAGGAGTGCGATATTCAAGAGTCTACAGTAACCTTTGAGTAGTACTCCTTCAAGAAGAGTTTTGAAGGCTTTGTTTCCGAATGTGTGATTGGCGTGTCCGGTAATCAGATTAAGTCTAACTGGCCCCATCGTTAGCCATCTAGGAATCTCCACAGCTGGCAAAACATATGAAAAAGAAACACCCAACGAGATGCCTTCAAGTCTTCTTGGACTCTTGAGTATAAGGTCAAGGGGACTCGTCTTTGACTGAGAAACGTATCTTATCGAAAAGTTCTACTGTGTTGGGAGTTGATGTTCAACCAAAACCGTACCAATCAGAACATGCCACGTGGTTCCCACTAGTTGATGGAGTGTACCGCTCTGTTCCCACAGATGGGTGGATTGATTCGACTTGGAATATAGACCATCTGGTTTCCGGAAGGAGCACAAGTGAATATCGGTTGGGCATTAATACTCTCCACTGTCTTGGTTATGCAGTTTAGGGAATGGGATTGGCGCGAATCTAGGCCACTATGTTCGTAGGCCTGTTACATCAACGTGACACCTTTACGTGTAGTGCATATTTGAGAGTGTCGGTTGGGAAATGGTTTGGACCTTTGGAGAGGGCACTAGAAGACTAGTCTAACCGTCCTCTCATTCTGTGAATGTTATTCAGTAGTATGTAGTCTTTTTGGCCATGAATACGTCTGGGGCACTTAACAATAAACCCACAATTAGTTACTTCATCCGTTGATCTTTTTTGAGATACACAAGCTTTGAACTAGCAAATTTATTGCAACTTCTCTCCCATCGGGTGATATGGAAAGCTTTTATGATCGGGTCCGTCCATCTAAAATCTAGTGTTGATTCTTTGTATTCATAACTGTCGTATGTAGGCTAACCAGGTCGATTCGTACAAACGTACGATGAATGAAATGTCAGAGTTTTTTGCACCGTGTTTGCCTCTTCACGGGACTCAGAGTATAATGTTATTTGATATCCCAAATTTTGTCGTAAGTATTAGTGCTCTACTTCAGTCAGTCTACCAACGCGAATTGCGCAGATGGTCGCCGATCCTCAATTGGAGCAAGACTGAAACACAAGAGTATTAGTGAAATCGAATTTCGTTATTCTCCTAGGTGTGTGTGGTTAAGAGATTTGTGGAATCCTTATTCATACCACTCTTGACTGCACAGTCCCCCTCTTGTCCTAACACTCAGTTGTCCTTGTCAGTCCATACCAAAGTGGTGAAGCAGCACATCCCAAAGCCTCGCCGGGATTCGAACCCCGGATGAGCGAGACGAAAGTGTTTCCGCCATTACATCAACAAATACTTGAGAGCATCTAAACTGTCGCGTCCAAAGAGACGAACATGTCAGCTGTTAAGCAATGTCGCTCCATTTGATTCGGAATACTGATGGGTAGGTCAAACGAACAACACAACCAGGACAGTTGCTGAGCTAGTTTTAAGCGATTATGGGGACTTGCAGGCTTCGAATTCACATCGCTCCCCTTGGAACAATCCTCATGCTTTCTAGTCCAATTATTCTCATGAGTTCACACCACAGACTGGCGGCAATCAAGGGATTCAAGTCCAGACACGACCAGTTACATGCACTGTTATTGATCTCAAGCGACAGTGACGTAAATACGGTCTGGGGTAACCAAGTTCTGAGAGAAACTTTGTCGATTGGTATTGGGTACAGTGATACAGATATCTGCACCGTTGCAGCTGCGTCACACTACTGTTTGCTTGAACAATAGGACCGCTATGACCAGGTGGTCAAAATAATCCATAATCTGCACTTGTTGAATGAGCTGATTTGGTCAAGCTCACTCTCATGATGAGGGGTGTTCTCCCTAATGGAAACTCAATAGTGAAAAAGCCGGGACCAAATGAAATCGCTCTTCTTTTGACCTTTTTCTGTAAGGTGGACCCATTATGGGTTGACATGAGGCTATTCATAAGGAATCACTATTTCTGTTACAGGTACGTTTGCCAGCTTATTCGTGATAATACTGCATTTTGAAATGTAACTCCACTTTTCTCCTTTATCCTGAAAATGCGTGCCCATACCTCATTTCCGTGCTGTTCTTCAGGCACATTTTTCCAAAAAATTCCGTTTTGACGTGTGCTCAAGGACAGTAAGTCAGCTGAATTCTAATGGACTCACGTGAAAACGGCGTACATTTCTATCAAGTGGGGGCGGAGAAATAGGCTCTGATCGATAAATTAGGTCACGTGTTTTGAAAGCATTTAATCTTTGTGACAGGAAGTGGCAACGTGCAAAATACGCCCGAGACAATGTTAGAACGAAAGATTTAGCTGATATTTAGTTGAGTTTCCATAATAACCTTCGCTTAAGTGGCATCCAGATAGGAAATAAAATTGCTAGAAACATCTGTCTAAACAGTCCCAAGAAGGACCATCGCCTGTCTCAGCAACATGTTATGCAAACCCTGTCCCTCTAATGTTAAGTTAATGTTATGTTTAACTGCTGTGCTGAACGAGTTCCGCTAAACTTCTAACTTCTGTCTAGAAATCTGTTGAGAAGGAACCGATTAGTTTTCTAGACGTACCTGGAAATGAACTTGTGGGCGAAGTGGGATGGAAATGGAATGGTCAATAAATGGATCTGAGTTGAATCATCTGCCTGGCAGTAAACAACAGACGCGGTAATCGACTCTGCATACACAGTTTATGGTGTAACGGTGATACTACTGATGGGGAGGCACGCGAGTAGTATGTGTTGTTCGCGGAATTTCCCTTTGCGTCTTTTGAAAAGGGGAGGTCTGTTGCGGAATTTGTGGAGTCGCTTTGTAACCTATGCTTGGATTTGAGCGATGAATGATTGGTGTCAATGAATATCCAGGAAAGTTCAAGAAGACGCATTCAGGTGAAGATGGATGTCCAGTTTTTGTAAATAAGATGCAAATGGGAGTTTTGCTTCCCTGTCCAATGGTCTGTAACCGGTCAGTTGGAATTTCTAATAAGGAACTCCACAGCGTAGGCCCTCCTCCTTTCAATGGTAGCTACCATTTTCTGTTTGATATCGTTAAATGCGTGACTTATTCCAAAACGACAGACACATGCCAATTTTCTCATAAAGATTGCCTGTCATAGAAAGTTGATTGACGAGTTGGCCATGTTAAGTAACAAATTTATCGGGATAACTTTGATGGAATCAGTTTTCCTTCAAAAACGCTTCTTTCTTTGGTAGTTTGTCTTGTCTTCTGATCCTTACAATCTACTGAGGAGAAGCTACGGAAAATTAGAAACTAGCCACACCGGACTACTAATAACTGTATGGTATGCATTCGTCATCAGAGAAATGAAACTTCGTATGTAAATGAGTGTTTTCTTAGGATGAGATAGAATTTGCTCAAAATGAGCACACTGTTCCAGCTAGCGCATACTTTGCATATCCGTGAATCACCTGGGACCGCCGGAACTTGGTCCCTACTGGGGAAGAGGTTATAATGAGAGTGTGTTACTAGTTTGCATCAGCTGACTGCTTCTTGAGTCTAGAAGCAGCCGACGTTCGAAAATATTTTTAAGCTGAGCTCACATCTTTCTCGGATCTCGGAACCATTTCCTCAGTTTCGGATCTGTCTGTACCACAGTCACTTCACAAGGAACTGATAAGACTCAACTTGTTGAGTTATCCAAACAACATACGATGTCTTTAAGATACATTATTTTTAGGCCAAAAACAACCTGGTCACATAAAGAATAGGTCCAGTGGCAGGAATGGTCGTTCATCAAGAGTAACCCACCCTTAATGGGTCAATATGCCCCTGGCTATTACACGAAGAGTTAAATTAACCACCATTGAGCCCCTGCTCCATTTTAGGACTTACATGTCCTTTGACCACAGCTAGGTCATTCGTGCCTATTGTGCATATTTTTTGTAGGAAAGCACTTTAGACTGAACCATTGACAAATGACAAGGGTAAACCTGACCTCCGACTATCCCTCCCAGCCGTGGGTGGATGGGCGTAAACTTTTCAGGGTGGCTACCATCAACGTTTCTGATATGAAAGTAGTATGAAGAGATTTGGTATTTTTCAATCGATATTTGATCCAGTCGATGAGGCCAATATATGCTGAAAGACCGAGAAGCACTGTACAGCTGCTTCATCCTTACTGAGAGTCTTCAGCTGTGTGAATCTCACGAGACTCAGAGTTTCAAACCTGTAAACTTCCGACCAGTGGTTGAACACTTAACCATGTGTCCACGGGCAGCCGATCAGCAGCGTGATTAGGTCTACTTAGAATGGACAAAGCCCCATTCATACCTCCATCAGGGGAACTATATGACGTGGTCAAGTATCGACTGGCTTCTCCGTTAACGACTTCTCAGAGCAAAGTTCCACTCAACTTATGAAATTATTCTTCCTCTGGGCTACTTTTAGGGTGATGGTAGTGTGAGGAAATTCAAGAATTTTCCGTTGAGCTTCCGCTCTGTCAGTGAAACAATCCACTTACTCTCAAATGTTCCCTGCTAAGAAGATGAACAAAAGCGCTCAGTCAAAGAGTAAAAGACGGATGCAGCGGTCAAAGGAACTCAAAGACTGAGAGTGTACTGCTGGGAAACTGAGGATGAGTCCGGCGTAGCAGGACCGGATGCATCAATAACTCTCTTTGGAAAGATCGCGTGCTCCGCAATGGTTTCCCTAACGAGTGTCTATCTCCAGCGAAGCTGTTACCGGAAGTTGATTGGTATTGAATGACGCGAAGTCCATTGATCCGAGCCAAAGCAAAACCAAATTCTTGGGTATTGTAAACAGAACAGGCTGAACAGGATTAAAAAATTTGACTCAAGTATAGGCCACCCTGGTCGAACGACCTCCAGAATGGCGTAACATAGAAACCACATGGATCATAAACAATGAAACGAAAAAAATCACCATCACAGGATGCCGTTTTAGGATATGAAGTGAAATTCTTGATTTGTTTTAATCAGACAAAGATTAAATACATGCGATTCAAAAAGAATCTGCAGAGAACCATTCTGTGGTCGCACAGGCTGACCTTTACTCAAGTGAGGTGAGTTCACTTGACGTGCCACTATTTGCTTGACAGCAGTGATCTCAGGAAATTCAGACCAACCTGAGATGGTTCTCTCCATGTCAAAGTATAGCTATTTCGGTTAATCTTTACTGAAGCTGGAAGCACTAGACTCAGGCTTCGCTCATCAGAGAACTTATCTTTGGTCGTGCCTTGACTCGAGCCTGAGACATTGGACATGCAAAGTGAGCCTACTGTCACTGGTTTACCTGCACATGCTGGACGCACCTAAACTATCGCGCCTGAGCGGCCGAATGTATTGTGTAGACTGCTGTTCAGTATCATTCAGCCTATTTTTTATCAAACGGAAACTGACAGAGGTCAAAACTGCATCCAAGTTACAAGCGCTTTCTTCGAAATGCAAAAAACGGAAACGCCCAGCAAAAATGTCAAATTTCAGGAAACATTGACCATTTCTACGAAAACTACCACTTTTGTGGCCTTCTTAAACTACATCAAACCAGCGATTTTGACTTTTCACGACTCCAGAAGTCGCTGCTTTGTCTTCACGATACCAAACGTGGATGACTATGTCGTAACTTGTACAAAACCGCCATAGCATACGTTGTAAGCGAATCACTCGAGGTGGCCAATACTTTTATTCAATGTGTTCTACTTTTCTTGTTGGGAGAGCACATTCTTGACCGGACTGGGCAAAATCATCTCTAGGTTTTCTTCGGAGTAATTGCATTGACACGATGTCACTGTTTCTATGTCCCTCTTTGCTACCGCAGTCATGAAGTTTTTTCCTTCCGCTCGCCTCTTATTATATTTTGAACCTCTTTTTCTCTCTTCTCTGTCCCCTTTCTTTCTCCGCTTTCTGTTGGTCTTTTTTGTCCTTCGGTGTGAGAACTTACCCTTTATCTTCCGCATATGGAATTAACCCTCTTAGTTTGTCACGTAGCGCACTCAGTTCATATTAAAACACCATTCACTTTCTTCAGACAGCGTGGAGTGCGCAACAACCACCAAGGCCGAAGCTCACATAGGTACAGATTGTCATTCCTGATTTCATCGTACACAAAAAATCGGATTGCACTACTCAGCTTCATCAATAGCCCAAACGAAGCCCTCAAATGACAGTACCGCTCTAAACTGTGCATCTCCGATGTTTTTGTGTGCTAGTCCCCCTCAACTACGCCTGTTCCAATGGAGAAAAATACCCTTCCTTTGACAAGCTGCACTCTGTAGGTAAAGCAGTGTGATGTGGACAGTGTGTGTAAACATATCTTCTCTCAACCCGGTCGAAAAAAACTTGAGTATCCGTTGATCTTCGATGAAGTTGCCCCGAAAACTCAAATCATTGATGGCCGAGCACCCAAGGACTGTCTCTTCTTAAAATCGAACATTTGACAGGACTTTAGCACTCCCCATAAGCGGAGGTACACCCTTATGAGAGCTACCTTCAAGGAAGTCATCATTTGCAGCAAGTGTTTTTCAGCCTCAATACCTGATCATATGTTTCTCACTAACAATATGTGTGAATCTGCTCGAGTTCAGTAAAACCACGTAGATGATTGGCTAATCTTCTGTAATGAATTGAGGAGGAACGTGAAGCATTACCATGGTACAACTACACTAAATAGGCAAAGGTAATGGCCGCTTCGGCTGTTGCAAGTGCTATTTGACGGACCACTTAGGACGACTAGGTGGCCCCAATTAGTTGCACTGAAACTTTTGACCGGACTGACACGGTGATTAAATCAGATGCGACTGCAGGTGTCATGCGTTCGACTTTACAGGTTCCACCGTAGAATAACAGATGCCCAGCCATTCTCTGACGCAGATGCAAGGCGCGCGATCCATATAGTTCCCGCCACATTCGCAAACGAAAGAATAGATAAACAAAGAGAACTTGTGAGATGGCATCTTGATGTTGGTATCGAGCATACGGGCACCACTAGATTGAAGCCTTAGCGACGATGCACAAAATAATCCCTTTGGGAAAAGGCTCAGTTGTTATATAATAGTCTCGTAAGCTGCCCCCCTCCCTAGAGGCAGCCTAGGTTAGTCAATCTTTGGACTGAAAAAAGGCCGGAATGACTAGTAAAAGCAGAAGACAGCCCAAGATGCTCAGGTGCTACAAAATATTATGAAGATCAACACAGATTTACAAGAATACGCACATAGACAAGCCTGGTGGTGGAATTAAGACTTCACTTTTGGCCGTAGAATATACCAATACGAGCTCGAGATAGCTCATTGGCTAGTGCCCCAACTTACTGACAGGAAGGTCCGTGGTTCGAGCCCAACCTCTACCTCTCGACTACTCCTGTCTAGGGTTGGACAACCTGGCAGTATCTCAGCCATTGTGATTCTCTCGGGTGGCACGGCAGCTAGGCACCGAATGGATGTTGAAGATGAACCTTTTTTTATCGTCAAAGTCATGCCAATACACTTAACAGCATTTCTGGGTTGTCGTTCTTTTTCTAGAAGCAAACTGGCCGTGCTTTATAAAGACAGGGAGAAGCACTGAATTACAGATATATCAGAGTTATTTACGGGGTTGTTAGAATATATACGACTGACTTTCATTCTTAGGTGCTACTGGTAAATATTTACCTGAGAGTGAGCCGTATGACTAACAAGTGGGTCACTAAGCACCCATAACCTGAAAACTCCGCAAATATTTCGAAGCCTTCCGAATTGTGTTTCTACTTGTCATCAAAAATACGGCTGCTTCACAGTGAAGAACAGTAAACGAGTGGTCTCTCCAAACAAACGCCGAGAACCAACATAGTCGCTAGTTTTGTATGTTTTGGCCGATTTATTTAACAGAATTCCTTCACTGTATAATAGGAGTAGTAATGACGATAGTAATGAAACACAACAGACCCTCGCGATTGTGGAAATAGATGTGTTTTGGATCACCTTTCAGCAACACGAAAACTGTGCTACTCTAAATCTGTTCATGGGTTTCTGTTGAATGACTCACAAATGTTAGTTATGCAAGCATTTCAGCGGAATTGTAAATATTTCCCTCGCATCGACTTTGCCCACTGTTGCTCCCATAGAGCACTCTGTTTAGTTATTACGAGGCTCGTTGCAGTAGAGCCCCAGCACGACCGTCAATAGTCAGATGGTGTATATCAAAGACACGGCTGTTTTCCTGCTTAGCTACTTACAAGTAGCCAATAAAAACACTGTATATCCAAAACTTAACTGATGCAAAATTTCGTCAAACACAGAACATTGTGGTCTTTGACGGACAGGCCCAGTAAATCACAAAATATTTAGCACAATGCACATGACCAATAAGGTTTCCAAACATATTCCATTTCTCCAGCTTTTAGCCATCTTAGATTTTTATCCGCACACCCATAAACCCGGTGTTCAGCAAATGGGCCTGGAGGTGAACGGAGGGGGAGGAATTAGCTCAAGTCCATACATTGCCAAACTGTGCCGCGGATGATCTTAATTAGATATCATAAATAATAAATTGTTTGTTCTGTCAGCTGTTGGGAATGAAACTGATCTAATTTAGAGGCTTTGCAGTATGCCCAAGTGCCTGATTTGAGCCTATCGTCTCGGTGTTATGGCTATACGATATAAGTTGGCGGCGATGAAAGATTGCACAAGCCGGATGCTTAACCAACTAAGCTTCCTCGAAGCAATTCAGAGTGTTAGATGCATAATTCGTTTCGTTTAGGATGGTCGGTTACTCAGTGTATATAGTTTGTGTGATGAACAGGGGAGGTGTTAGGGAGTTATTCCGAAAATTAAACGAAGTGACCCAGTGGACTAACTTGGAGTGGCATGCGACTATCAAGGTTGAAAGGTCAAATATTTGTATGTTGTAAGTACCAACACAGGTTTTACTGACAACATAACAGAACCATAATGCTCGTCGGAAAATAGGCATAACTTCTTCATTTCTTCAGACGAGAATAAATCAACTCTAGTTGGGTCACAGCTGTGGATAATGGGAATTCTACATCCGTATTGTCCACAGTTCTTCGGTCCTATTTGTAACCCCTGCTCCACTTTTGTTTTTAGTGCCTGTGTTGCGTTTTTTTGTCCCTACCGCTTCACTCATTTGACCCTGAGGTCATCCAGCCATCTTGTGGCCGACCTGATGCAAGTGTGACTGTCTCACGTGGGAGTCTGTTTGGTCATTTGTTTCATACTTTTGTAGTTCAAGTGGACCATTTGTTTTGGACGAGTATCTACTGTCGTGGTTTATGTAATTTGTGAATTTATGTCACATTAATAGTATCGTATAGAAACTCAGCTCTAACTTTGTTTTCCCTTCCCGGAGGTCCTGGTATTACGCATCACTCGGAGATACCGTTTGTCCATTACACCGGGCTACGAAAGCCACAGTTTGTTGGGAAGAGTTCGGCTGGACCCTATAAGTGTTCTTGATTTAGCACCCTACATGCCAAAAGCCCGTCAAACCTGTTCTCACCTGTCATGTCGTTACACTAGGTTGTGCTACTTAGTGAGTGGCAATCTGCTGAAAAATTTCGGTGGCTCGTGAGAGAATATGGTAGTTTGGTGCTATCCACTGAGATGTCCGGATCTGGCGGAAGCTTGCGTGTTGCTGAATCACTTATGTGTTTGGTTAAAATCACGTTTTCCTTGATGATCTTGGAGTGAATGAGTCCTTAAAAAGCAAACACAGCGACATTTTTGGATAACCCATCCAGAAGACTCCAGTGCAGAAGTCGGAAAGTCGGCCACACAGAGATAAATCTCAAGAAGTAGTCATGGAAAAAGTTAGAGTATTGAACGTTGGCATGATGGGCAGAGGTGTAAGCGGTCATCATTTGTGAAATTCACGACAAAATTTAGGGGTTTTGGCTGAGTTTACCTTCGCCTTACTACACGCAGAGTTTTGGGATTATACATGACAGAAATTTCACTTACTGTTGGCTTATTTTGGTATATGCCAGTGAGTAGAAACACCTCTCCAAGATGGTCATTCAACAAGACAGGAACTATTCCGCTCCCCCCGACAACCAATCGAGACCATTGGATTATTACGTATTAAAAGTACGTGAAGAGCACATCGTGCGCCATTTCATACATATATGAGCTTGTGAAGTCAGTCGACCGGCGCCTCACTGATTGAGTATGTCCTCGAAAGCAACCCACAGATAAACTAAGGAACAATATACCCACTAAAACTCTGTCATATCCGGTTTAATGATATGTGAAATTATCTTAGTCTCAGGACGATTCTTGAAACAACCCCTTGCCACAAGGCCACTTGCTTCTTCGGCACTCAACCGTTTCCTGACAAAACATGTTTTGATTTTTGTGGGAGTCGAAAAAGGCAGAAAAGTATAGTAATGTGCAGTTTGTTCGATGTGATCTCTTGATGAGTACATTTATATTTATATTTATATTATAAAGATTGCCAAAAAACGAAACTTGGTGAAAAGCCGACTCATTTTTTGTCAGGAATACCACACTTCTGAAAAAAGCAAGGGAGGGAATGTTCGAAACCTACTGAGACCTTAAAACTCCACCAGAATTTCAATAGGGGAGCCGGTAAGCATCCAAGCCAGTCAAGTAATCAATCAATTCAGCAAAAGCAGAGGAGTAATCAGGCCCTCCACAGGAGCACGACCGACTATGATGGGTGTTCAGTCCTCTCACTGAAGCTTGGTCGATGCTGACGGGTGTTCAGTAAACGCCTACCAGGCAGCCTGGATCAATGTCAAAAAGAACTCCTTAAATAGCACAAGGCCGTCGTAAATTTTTCACTCGCTTGTTTTCAATAAAATTGAGTTTTCCTCTGTTTGCTAGTCTTTTTCCAGCACTAAGGCACTGGAGCAAGGACAGCAGTCGGCCATAACAGTTTTGAGCTATGGGGTCATTAGCGAAACACGATTGCAGACCTTTTCACCAAAAGCATGTGTGTATAGAAAGTATGGTGATTTCATCAAGTTCATTAGCCATATTAAACTTTGTCCGTCATTTATCTCAGTCAGGCAGCGATGCTTGCTACTAGTATGTTGTGACTCTTTTCCACAAGGCTTCCATTCCGAATGCTTTATTTCCGTTTGACTTTCCATGCTAAGTCGAATCTCCGACCCTCTTTTAGCGGCTTTTTCAGCTGACCAAACAACTAAAGTATCCTGATAAAGGAAACTACTCACGAGGTTGCTGAGAACTCTCGACAGCCCACAAATGTCGGATGGGACATGTCCAGCTTCAGAGTCACGTGGTGGTCACAGACGCCTTTGACAATGCAGCTGGCGTACACTGTCTTCAAAAGGATACGTTAGTTCGAGAAACACACTCATTTGCAAATCAATTTGGTTTTCACGGGAGACTCAATTGAATCTCTCGTTTATGATGTCCTCCAGCTGAATGTGCTGCACACAGGCCGCCTCATGATTCAGTTGGCACGTTATTCGAGATATCGCAGCATATTTTCATAAAGAATATCCTAAACTAGAGATTCAGTTGAGTGTCTTATGAAAAACAAATTGATTTGCAAATGAGTGTATTTCTCGAAAAAAGTCCAATTGGGGTCCAAGTAGATCATACGGTTGACGGAAACTCGCCTACCTGATGAGTACCAATTGAGGTTAAACCGGTCATGGGCTGTCGAAGAGTTTCCAGCAACCTTGTGAATAGTTTTCCTTATGAAAATGTACTGCGATATCTCAAATACCGTGCTAACTGAATCATGAAGCGGCCTGTGTGCAGCACATTCAGCTGGAGGACATCATAAACGAGAGATTCAATTGAGTCTCCCGTGAAAACCAAATTGATTTGCAAATGAGTGTGTTTCTCGAACTAACGTATCCTTTTGAAGACAGTGTACGCCAGCTGCATTGTCAAAGGCGTCTGTGACCACCACGTGACTCTGAAGCTGGACATGTCCCATCCGACATTTGTACTGGGAGAAAGACTTGTTTTTCTGGCGTAATGTTTTGTGTTCGCGTCGTAATTCGGTTTAAGCTAACACTGGGACACCTGACAGGGAAATACTCTTTTGACGCAAAATTCAATTTTTTATTAATTAAATTGTACCATTACTCCTGATCGTAAAAGTCGAACCAGACAAGATAAACCGCGTCTGAATTCCAGTGGGAAAAAGTGTGATATTCCGTTGTCACCTTCGGGGTAATATAAAGAAAACCGGTAGTAAATTTCGTGATCAGAACTAAAACTCCATTAAGTTTTTGCCGTAAAGTGAAAGTATAATCGCACAGCCTAGAACATTTCTAGCTCATGTTGTCCAAGTCTGCCAAAGTAGTTCAACTCAATACAAAGAAGTCGAAATAAAAGAGAAGTTGTTTCCTGGTTATTGTGTGCAAGTCATTAGGGTATTCCTGCTGACTAAAGTACTAAATAACCTTCAATGCCGAGTACTTTTGTTCTGTCTCAATTTCGGCTCCAAGCGACGCAAACTTTTTGATCAATCTGTTGTTCCACAGAACCAGTGGTTGCGTGAATACATGATGGCTTTTTGGCCACTGGTGACAGACTTCCTTCTCTACTTGCATTTCATCGTATGTAAAACAAGAAGACCCGTGGGAAACGTCTGTGGGCAACGCAAAACCGCCCAGACAGTTTGTTTATCAAGTACTTCAGGAGCAGACAATGATGAATGCTTTTTTCGTGCATATTTCCAACTCCGTTCACCCACACATCGTGGGTCATCGCTGTTGGTTACTTGAGGATTAGCAGTACTAGCACCGACAGATAACAGTGAAGTATCACCACTAGGTTTGACTGTACATTTAGTGGATAGTTTGTCGTATCGATCTCACCACGGTTCAAATGCTCATATAAGGTTGTAACGCAGTACATCGCTGTTGATCGGTCGGAATAGTAACTTGCGCGTCTTGGTTGGTATATTATTCAATTGTTCTGTATCTAAGCGACTGTATTTGTCACTCTAATGTTCAAGATATCGCTCCATGTGCCCCACAACGGTGGGAGTACTGGAGTAGTCACCATGAATGCACAAACGCTAGATCTGTAGAACCTTGAGCGGCCGCTACCAAAGGATATGGTCAAACAGTGCCATAGGCTTACCTGAAGCAGACGGTGTTGAAAAGTGCATCAGCGACGAACATCACGTAGAATTGATGAGTCAGTGGGGGCTTCAGCACCACGACGGTAGCAACTATCTACGCCAGTACCGATCGAACAGAACCGTGCTACTTTGTCCACTTTCCTAATGATCAGCGGCCTACGTGCACCTGATTCTGTTTAAAAGCCGAAAGGATATTTTGATGCGTACTTCTTATAGAAATCTTTCTGTGATTGTCACACTCCACTTCAGTTCGTGCTGCCCAGAATCGGCGTTGCCTATCGATTCGTTACCGTCTTTCTCAAAGCCCCACTTTCAGGAACAGTCAGAATTTTCAGGACTGTTGACGCCCGAACTTGAAATGACACAAGTTTGGAAACATGAAGTCAAGAAAAAAGTGATCTTCGGTGTCTATGTGCTTTAGTCGCAAAACAGTCTGACCGGTTCTTGAATTTATCTTTCCATCAACATTCAGGCAATCCCAGGTACAATCGTCACTCTAACAGGTAAATTGCACTACTAATACACCTAAGTTTAACCACGCTTAGAACGAGTAATAAAGGGATGTGTCAGTAGCCTATACGGACCATACGAGGCTAGTCGAATTCCCGCACATGTGAACGGAAAAATGAGGCAATCAGCAGAAGTATAAGTTGAGAATCAAGAGAAGAATAAACAGCGGACAAGCGACTGATGGGAAATAGGACGACTGCTTTGTCTGGACAAACAAAAGAAGGGTTGATAGGCTAGGTACCCAAAGCTTGCTGTGTGGGTAACAACGGTATGAACTGAGAGGATGTCCTCTTGGTTCATCACAGATTGCAGTCACGAATATCAGTTGAACGAGCATCACTCAACTCACTTCTTTAGATAAGCCAAGTAGGCAGCTTAGTATGGGGGAATACTTGTGGTCGTTGATCCAAAACAGTAGTACGCTAAATATATGACTTTTTCCGAGCCTAGATCTTATCCCTAAGGTAACCACTCTTTTCCACTTCCGTGGATATGTCATTAAACTAATGGGTAAATCACCTATCCCCAAAACGGACCGAAAAGTTTCCATAACTCCGACCCAATAATGCTTCAATAGAAAACATTTCTTCCGTTATCAAGAAACACGAATGCCGCTCAACTTTCCAATCAACCTTTGTCCAACTATGGCTAGTCAGGGCGCTCCAACAGTCTGGCTTTGTCAGTTACCACCACTACACTTTCCTGGCCCCATAACCTGTGCGTATTTCAGAGCAACATGAAGACTGCCTGGGACAGTGGGCTCAGGGTTGGTCGGTCTTGCGATCTATACGACTTCCGAACGTCAATCCCTGTTGTAACGAAAAGTCTGTCACTGTTGTCTAACCTAATTTTGTCGCAGCTCACTAAGTGAACTAAGTTTAATGTGTTCTCAATGTCAGACTTGCACCGCGATATCGAACAGGCTTCTCTCCTGCAGTGTATTCTTAACAAAGAAGGGAATCAACTAGTGGTGTTTGGAAGTTATGGCTAATACTTAGGAGTGCTCATCTGTTTTGGAGTAGACACATCATTCAGGAAAACTTCAAATTCAGGTTTGGGATTGTGACGTACGCTTGCGAATGCAGTCATCTATGGAATGTTTCCGACATATAAGTCACTAGGTTACTCTAATAAAATGAATCTAAATTCTATACCCTAACCAGGGAAATTTTAAATATGCAATTAAGGAACACATGCAGTGAGGTTTTAAGGTGTACCGAGTGCACCGACGTCACTCGTCAGTTTCTGCCTCACTGTGGAAATTGACTTTTCACCTTTCTTCTGTGTGGTGATTTTAATTCATGGTAGTCAAAGGCTAAGTTCCACCACGGGATGAAAACCATTAATTAATTGGGTAATTAATTAATTATAAGAAAGCAATTGCGTCCTCAAGCTCTCAAAAAAGTTTCGGTTTTTTACTATCAGACAGCTATGCTCTACTTGAAAGTATGGTTTTGTTTGGTTAACTTCGACATTTGTGTGTTTTGCTTCTCACCGGCACAGAGTAACTGGTCAGCACCCAAGATTTCAGGACCCATAAATTAGTAGTTTACTGCTTTTGCCAGATTATTTTACCGCAGAACAGTTTCAGTATGTTTGGCTATTGAAAACCGTTCATTTCGTTCCACTTTCAATTTAGGTCATAATATGTCCGAAAGATGTAGAAAAACGTTAATGTTCGTTCAATTCTGATTGCTAATGGGCGACGAAAACGCAGTCGCAGCAGGTTGAACTGATAAGACAAAATGTATAGCTGGCCAAGAGATTCCTTAAAGGTATGTACACCTTTTCGACTAAGTGGGAGCAGGCCTATGGCCGATGACTGAGTAACAGGGCAGAGAAGGCTATTGAAACTGAATCACTCACTACCGCCGTTCGGCGTCATTGTTGTCCTACGCTGGTTGGCTTGAGGTCCTGTTATGATCTTTGTGACCGGAACCTTTAGGAAAGACAAAACAGGTAGTGAAACTTCCAACGTTATTCCTCGTGTTATTACCCATAAGAGTTCATGTGAGCGCCAGTTACAACCGGATGGCTGATATGTGCTTCACGGTGGACGCACCGGAGGGTGTTTAATAACGTCAAAGTTCCTGGCGCAGTGCTTTTGGCTAATACCTAGGATCAGACTAAGAATTATTTCTCCGAAACTACGGCGTTATCGGTGCTGAGGCTTTTGTAAGTGTCGTGTCTATTTCAACTGCATAACCCGGTGTTCTCTGGTGGACTGTGGTTTGTTTAAGTAGACACACTTTTAAACTCATCAAACAGCTCAAGCTGAAAAGCCCTGTGATAATGATGGCTTTAACTGATTTCAAGGCGTGAAAGCCTGAAAGCAAGATGATACAGTATCCTCTTGACGCGGAACGGTGTTCATATAACTTTCTACACCATATGGTAAGGATAGACTTCTAAAAATAGACTTTATGAACTTGTGATCAGTCATTTGTTCGGGCCACAAGAGACACATAGAAGTGAGTGCTGTTCTTGAAACGCCCTTCGTTTGTGGATTATACGCATGGTCATTCACATAGGCCGGCCATAATTGTAATGGCTGCTCTCGTCATGGTGGCACTTGGCAATTATAGGCAGAAAGCACGGCAATGACGTATAATGACGCTTCTCTTGCATGATGCTTATCCTGGATATATCCTTATTTCCATGCAGTCAGAGTAAACGCGCTTGTTTCCCGCGCTGCTAAACTGTGACACACCGCCAAGTACACCCAGAATAATCAGAGCATTAGCAGAGCGTTGTAACCCATTTATAACATGGTAGTTGTAACTCGGAGTACCCACAGTACATCAGCAACACTGCGAGTAACAAACATTACAGCAAAAAGTTTTTCTCAGCAGATACTTGAACGGGAAACATGTGCATTCGACGAAAAAACAAATTCCAAAGTAGGTAGGTATACAGCGGTGAATTGCGGTAGATACTCGCGGTTCAACAACGCCAACAGTGGATGCGATATTTGGTCAGTGCTACTTTCGCAGACTAAGCATGTTGTTGAGATGAGTGATCTCTTCAAATCCACGATGTGAATATGAGGTATGCCAAAAACCCGCGATAGATGCTCAACAAGGAATACTAAAATTGATTCACGCGTTGAGCTACTGGAATTTCATAAGTAGCATATAATTCATCCACCCGACGTTGCCATGCCGGTGGTGACATCTTCAAATCTGTCTCAAAGCACGGAGAACTTTGGATGAAATGCACTATTTTGCACATAAAGTTAGTTTTAAAGAAACTCAACCGAATAGCTCGTTCACGATAGTCATTTATTGGATACGCTGCACATAGGCCGATATTTGACATGTCGCAGTGCATTTTCTTGACAGTGATGCCGAAAACTCTCCGCCAGCTCACCACCGGTTTAACCCTTCTTGGGGATCATCAAGAGTGACACATATGCACACTTCATGCGTTATTCGTCGTGACAATAGTATTTATGATCAACTGAAGATTCCATTTGAAAGAGAAATACATCTGAGAGAAATGCACCGCACTAATTAATTAATTAAACCATTCAGCTGTAGCACCTTTCCGGTGCCTACCTGCCATGCCACACGAAGGAAGCGCGAGGGCTGGGATACTGCCAGGTTGCCCAAGCCTGGACAGGGGAAGTCGATAGGCAGAGGTCGGGTTCGAACTACGGACCTTACGGTCAGTAAATTCTTGCACCGTACTAAATTACATCACATACTCTATACTTCTTTCGAATGTCGTGAAATTCAACTGACCTTGTTTTCTGGTGGTTCTCACCAAAATAGAACTAGTTCACGGACAGAATCAACTAGTTTCTCTGAGGTTTAGTTGCAAGAGGACGGGGGACGCCTTGTCCCCCTCTTCAAAGGGTGCGCCACTCATTTATTCGTTCTCTGCATGCTCGTCGAAATTCTCGTGTGTCTCCGAGCCTCCGTTTCCCTTGAGTCATTAAGGTTCCGATTACTAAAACATGATGTGAAATTTGTTTTCACCACTGAAATCTACCTTATCACTACGAATTTTCTTCAGTTCTTATTGAAGCAAATAGCCATCGGTATCGACAAGTTCGTAGCACTATTCCAACAACTTAAAATCAGCCGTTGGATTTAGTTTAAAAAATTGCTGAGAATAAAGCCCGGGTACAATATAGCCCAAGCAACCCTGAAGAATGAGAATGCATCAAGAATATCATTCTTGTGGGAGCAAACGACGGTATTTAATGGTTTCTTGTACGGTATCAAAAATTCACACAGGAGTTTTCTGGATTTGCAGTTGAAAACCAAGATAGCACTTTGGTCTAGAGGCCGGAACAACAAAATGCACTTTGTCTGTAGGCTGTAGCACTTGTAAACTGCTTTTTTTCATGCTCAGTATCATCTTCTTTTTTCCCATCATTATCAGTCACATCGCTGTACAAAAGTTTGTTTTAGTGAAATACAACCGCTACCGCCCGCTCGTTGGCTCCAACGTGACTTTGAGACTTTTGCTGAGTGACTGTTGTTGTGACCGCCGGTTGGCTATAATTGACTGCTGCTAACACTAAACGTGAACAAACATTTCAGCTGCAGACGCTGGACTAATATATTCACGCTTGTGGAATAATATTTCGACCACCGGGGATCTGGGATACCAGGAAGATAGAAATATTCTTGGTGTGGTGGTTCAACGGAATACGCAACTACGGAATCTCCTGTTTTGAACTGTGAGTCAAGATTTACTTGTATTTTTCTCTTTGTGACTTTGTACCTGGCTTACATCAGTGATTTGTTCAGTTCACTAGAGGCTCCATGGGGCCGTTAACCACTACAAGGCAAACAGTGTGATGGCATGAGTATCCTGTGAGCACTCGATGATAGCGCCCGCTGCTCAGAAGGGGGAAACGTTTTATCCACGGAACTAGTATTTCCAGTTGACATCTGACAACCAGCTTCCAAAGAATGCAGAGGTAATTCAACCTTTTTTGAATGGTTGTATGAGTAACATGGATCCTCAGATGGATATCTCGAAAGTGTCTTGGAAAGTGATACTTCCCCAACACCAATTGTGGGGGCGTTTCGCCAGCCATTCATTCACTCAAAAGTAGGGTGATGCACCCCTTGGAATCCTTTTGCATCCATTGTTGGTGTGCTCTTGGTCTCCAAAGTGGTGCTCTGAAGGCTGTGTAATGCATCGCGGTTTTAACGGTATCAAGTACTGTCAGGGCGCGCCCAGACAGAAGAAAAAGTACATGTGCAGAGAGTGACGCATCCCCAAGGTCACCATCGGTTCGACACGCCCGGAAAGTAGGTGAGTTGGCGGCCCCCACGAAACACGGCCTAGCAACACACGACCAGCGTAGTGGGCCTGAGAGCGTTCACGACCGAACCACCACCATTGGCTGTACGGAGCGAACAAGTGAACGAGCATATTTGGCCAATTAGTCATCCTATATATATTTACGCAGACGCCTTGTATGTTTTGTCCTGGCAATACAGCCGTGTCCGCAGTTCTCTGTCTTCTCCCTATCGCGTAGTCTGGCAGGCGCAGTGCAGGCGTAACCCCATAGCTCGGTCACCGCACCCGCGCAAGATACAACAACTACATTTAATGTCTATTACTCGGTTAACAACCATGGTAACCCTTCGATAAGTTTGCAAACGGTTTACCGTGGTGGGCCCTGAAGGACGGTTGGTGGAGTCTTGCAGCGAATTCCATTTCTACCGTACAAGCTACCATTTCCAACAATGGTATCTCACCATGACGTTTTCGATCGCTCTTAATTTTATTTTATATAGTTCTAATTGAAATGTTCGTCCGCCTTTCAACCGAACGCTTCGTGACTCACGATTCCGATAGCTTAGCCAGGGCCTTCTTCAAACAATGTTTCATCCTCTTCGTGAAGCGACTGAAAACAAATAAACCCGTAGGCGTAGCATACCTGTTGTTGGTTGGGTAAGCTAAAATCAAAATCAGTGACGTTCAGAATTTTTTTGTCAACAGATCGGAATTTCGGATAGTACATGTTATATCTAGCTGAGTCACCAATCTGCTGTAGCTGACCCCTGTTACCGCTCCAGCGCCTAGTACCGGAAAGGACTCACCGATAAGGAACACAGCAGACTTATTCTGAGGACGAGGGCGTGAGTGCGGCCTCAAGCTATTTTATTGGGGAGATGCTGTCTGACCTTGACCCAACGCTGCCTCGTGCTGTCTGGCTTCGATACATGCCTGTCACGCGCTGTATATTGCGGGGGCGTTGTCTGACCTTGATCAACTCTGAATCGCTGTCCGGCTTTGATGAAAGGCTGTCACGTGCTGCATAGTGAGGGCGATTTGTCTGTCTGGTCAGCGCCTGGTGGAGTTGAGGATCTCAGTAGGTTTCGGGCATTCAGTGGTTACTTCCAGGACTCTGACCTTCCTGACAGTACACTACAGATCAGGCTTGATAGCTTTCTAGCTTTCAGTACATAGAGATCATCCGGAATCATGCGCCGCATGTTCGACACAGTGATTTTACCAGTGTCCTGTGTTCTTTCTAGCCATCTTCATTGCAATTTTTGCATTGTCATTCACAGAGGTCAGGTGGCCAATGTAACTCTGGTAATGGCTAAAGATCTTTTAGCAACTTCACCCCTTCTTTGTGGGTTGGTGAAACTGCCAATTTTCCTCACTAGTTCAGTGTGAGTGATTTATAGTGGCACGAAAAAAATATGAGTATTTCGCAATTATGAAGCCAAGGAGAATAACTTCTGTGAAGAAAACTAGTCACGAGGCTGCCGAAAACTCTCCGATGGCCTGGAAGAGCTTCACCCTTCTTCAGGCTCATCAGGTAGGCGCACTCCCCGAGATTCCGTCAACCTCATGTCCTACTTGAACCCTAATTGTACCAAACTGACGAACTGCACACATTAGCACACCACTTTGGTTTCCACGGGAAATTTAACCGAATTCCAGCCGAATACCCCGTTTATGATGGCTCGTTTCAACTAAATGTTCCACATCAACCTAATTTGTAAATGAGAGCATTTTGCCAATTACGCACGATCTGATTTCCAGCAAAAAACAAAGCTGTCATAATCTCGGCGAATCCGCCCAACTGATGAGCTCCATGTAAGGTAAAATTGGTTGTGAGCCGCTGTCAAAGCGATCTCAGCAACCTTGTGGGTAGTTTCCTTGATGAAAATATACTGCCATATCTCGAGTATCGTACCAACTGAAATGTGAGGCGGCCTTTGTGCAGCACATTCATTTAGAGAATATCATAAACGAGGGATTCAGCTGCTTCCCAGATAGGCCTCCTGTGGAAACCAAATTAGAATGCAAATGAGTGTAGTACATGAATAAACTCTGTAGTTCACTCAGTCGGTAAACACTTTGGATCTATTGAGCAGTAATCGTTTTACAGAAAAAGTCGTTTTATAGAAACGACTATTGGATTTATTTTTGCACAGGGATTCACTTTTCACTTAAAGACCTCACTAGGCCAGTTGATTTGACCCTGTTTTAAGGCAGATCAACGGCCAGTCAGCGAGGTATTTTTTTTAATAATTGGCCACGCAATCACTTCCTAACGTCAACTGGCATTACAACTCCATCCCCACTGGGATCTTAGTCCACGGAATTGCATTGGTTTGTTTACTGATGTGATAGCACTCACTTGCCGTGAGTTAGGACCCTTCCCCAACTTCTTAACATTTTCGTTTTTTTGTTCAGAACATCCTCGATTCTTGGTCCCATGTCAATACGCTTGAAATCTAGTGCTCGGCCGTAGGTCTGACACCCTTGAAAGTTACATGAGTCAGAGTGTTGTCTCAAGATTACACCTTGTCACCCAACTTTCCCAACCCAACTTTCGTCTAATTTAGGGAAGGCAGTTTCATGACTTTTTCGGTGCCCGTTCATTACTCACTGATAATTAGGTTGGCATTCCTAGGTCCTCAGAGCGAAGCAACCGAGGTGATCGCTTCAGATCACCGTCCATGGTTCCGCATGTTTAGCGCATTTCTGCGGATCCCATTTTATGACCTCAAGGCATGTAAATCGCATTTGTCCTGCATCTCTCACCTCTAGTTAAGCCTCACAACCGCAGTACTTACCCCCGTGGTGCGGCGCCCCAGTAACAGCGCTTGGTCGACGATCCATTCGGTTTTTTAAGTGTAGTGGCTATTCTATGACGGGCCATCTACCCCAGCGAAGTCGCGGTGCTGTTGCCATGGCTCGGTCAGACACACCTGCCCCGGTCTTATCCGAGAGGCCCGCTAGGATAGGATTTTTACCGGGCCTGTGTGCTAACCAGACAGTCAAGCTTGGATCCACAACCAGGCCTCGTCTCCAAGGCTTACTTTCAACCTGCACGAAAGACGGCAGAAACAAGCCTCGTGATTGATCCGTGCCTAGACCGAGTTTTTTTGTCAGACGCGAACAGACCAGTCCGACTGTGTGAAAGGAGTGTGACGGGTTCGGAAAAGGAATGAAGGCCGTCTGGTTGCAACACCAGCCTCCACTGTGGCAACAAGTTCGCTTGAGCGGGCGGACTCGCCGTTGCAAAAACATCCGAATCATCGGGATTGAGGCCGGGAAGTGCACATGTGGGTTGATTATTCCACAAACTCCGCACCTTTTCATTTGATATGGAAGATGGTGCCCTTAGCTCAGGTTGTTCTGGTGAGCTTGGTTGCAGTCAAGCATCTCTCCTTGTGACGACCGAGTTGTACACAAACCGGTGGTTATTACGCGCCTATGCTCAAATCGGGTTGTTTTAGCTGTTTTTGATGCGCGGTTAAATGAATTTCCACGCTGCCGAAAAATTCTACCCAGGAATATAGTAGCACTGATTCACCAATCGATGATCATTCCGTACCAAGGTATCTGATTTTCTTGATCCGCCAAGGCTGTCATTGGACTGGAACTTCCTAAATTCACGGTCAGTAGCTTGTATGTGCTCACCATCTCTGACTCTTTACGTACGTACTACACTTTTATACGTGATACACGGCGTTGAGTGTGCATTCTTGCCATTGACTTTCACACCTGACCCACTATGGCGAACACTTTGTGCCTAATATGCGAGTCATTAGTGTCCTTGAACAGCATTCAGCATTTCATAGTTTCAGAGAGGTTTGGTAAGCAATCGGTGCAATCGTTGAGCAAAGTTCGCATTTTTAGATCAACCGAGGCGCTGTGCGGTTATCAGCAAAATGGCCTGGGTCTTAAAGTACAAAATCTAAGTAGAGTAAGATTCAATTAACCACACCCATCCCTCAACCCAAAACCAATTATCCAGGCACCCCTCGACGAACACAGGCGAACAAAATCTGTGAGCGACCCCAATAGGAATATTCCATCAAGGTGTCCTAGACAGGAAAAGCAAGGCCGCAAAATCCGGTTTCAACGTGAAGACAACTCCCACCTAACCAGTCTACGTTAGTCATCCCCACTAACCAACAAACAGAAACATCAGACCGACAACCGGCACTGGTCAAGTCGGTTAGTCATAAGAAATCTCTGACCGCCTTAAAACCCGATCAACCTGCTTACTTACTCACTTGGCCTGACGAAGCTTTTGTATCAAAAGCGAATTGTTGCCCAGCAATAAATCCGCCGATTGTTTACCATACCTATCTGAAACGATAACTACCCAATAGGTCCCAAACATTTTCCAACTGATTGAGCATTCAGCATTGTTTGTCCTTTCTTCAGTTGCTGGTCTTTACGCGCACGTTTCCATACCAAACATTCTTATCTACGTTGGGATTCATCTTGTCAGACTGGAAACCTATGAATGGCACGCCTTCCCCTCTATATCTAACGCTTGCACTTATCATGTATGTGATAAAAATGGATAACAATAATAGCATTGAGGATAATAGGGGAATATTGGTAGTTTGTAGCAGAAATCGAGACACAGTTGGCCAAAAATCCATATAGGCTATGGCTCAGCATTACACAGAGGGATGTGGACCGAAGGTTGGTGCGAGGAATTAAGTCACGGTTTGGGCGCATGCCTCATGTGGCCGTTTCCATAAAAGTCTCTTGTGCCACATTAAACAACATGTATGTTCAGAGGAAAACGTGAATAACCATTGGAACGTATATGAAGCTGGACTGGACTTTTTCATAGAGGAAACTATTCAAGGTTGCTGAAGACTCTTCGACAGCTCACGACCGGTTTCGCTCTTCTTGGGGCTCATCAGGTAGACGCAACCCCCGAGTTTCCGTCAACTCTATATTCTACTTGAACCAATATTGCACAAAATGTGAGTTATACGCTCATCTTCACATCAATTTGGTTTTGATAGGAGAGTCATCTGGAACTCAGCAGGAGAACAGTATAAACGAAAAACCAAATTGATTTGCAAATGAGTGTATTTCTGGATTGAACTTTATTTCGAGAACACGAGACGCCGTTTTATTGTGTTCCACGTAACCGCTTCATCGAAGGTCAGCAAATATTGTGTTTTTCAAATTATGATCTTGGTGTGCACAATCCTATACCCAACATATACTTCTCTCAGACTTTCGAAACCACGTCAGGTGCAATGTCTAACCTTGTCTTCCAAAAGGGTTTTTCTACACAGTGACACATCTAAACAACAAATTAAAATGTAGCATTTGAAAACACTCCAGCCATGTGGCTTGTTCCTCCGAGCAAGGGTATCGTATGAAATCGGATACACAGAAACCGTGGTCATTTTCTCTGTTGTGCTAAGTTGACGAGTCTTATTTGCTTCAATCGCCTAAGCGATCTGGAATTTCGCCCCCTCGAAGTTTTCAGCCCTCAGTCATTTTCATGAGCAGTGGTATATGAAAACCGTTGATCATGAGAGTTTCAAGGACAAACTACATTCTTTTATCGAGTTCTCCCGGACAGACTGTCAGATCAGATTCCTTTGCTGCTTCTGGTTTCTGGATTGGTCATGAATTGGCTGGTAATCTTGGCACAACTCACTACTTAAGAGATCGCTGAACGATCTTCGATAAACCACCAACGATCTGGTCCCTTCCAAGGATCATCAGGCAGGCACAGTCTCAAGGTTTTCATTGGTTCTGTGTTCCACTCAAATTCCAAAATGTACGCAAGTGCCAAAATTTTTTCATTTGCAAATTACTTGGCAATGGGGGTTCACCTGAATCTCTCGTTTATGCTATTCTGCAAATGAACGTGTTTCACAAAGGCCAACTCATATAGTTCGTCAACTCTGTGAAGTCTATTACTGAGGTGGAAGATAGGACTGATGGAAATCCGGGAAATTCGCCCGCTTCGTGAGCTCCACTGCTAGCCGCCTGTCACAGCGTTTTCAGCCAACTCATACTTATAACAACTCGCTACTTAGCGAGTTGTTCCAAGGAAGTATAGTTCGATATCTCGAATATTCTGTCAAATAAGACGTGAAACAATCTTTGTGCAACACATTCAGTTGAGAAGTAACATATGCGGGGGGATATTCCGTCAACACAAAGTAATTTGTAAATCAGTATATTTTGCCAGCGGCCGATTACCCCTTGGAGCGAATACAGCTACACTTGGCAGCACACTGCAAGTGGATCAAAGGATCAGATAGAAACCCTCGGGTGAAATTCGAACTTGTTCCCACGTGTATCCAGTTGAGAGTTCATTCATTTTGGCGTGCTTTGCAGCTTTGACATTATGGTGACAGAAAAAACTCCTAGTGAACTAGAAAATCAGCATTTTAGGGTTTGGTATTATTAATATTTCCACAAAAGTGTCCAACATGAACAGGATACAAACTGCAAATTAGAGGACATAAAGCGGACCATTTGACGAGTTGCAAGCGATGCGTAGATTTCAATGAGTAAAGCAAATAATGGGGCTCAAAGTTGGATATCATGAAAAAAGTCTAAGATTTCACTTAGAAATGTAAGGGAATATTAGTAGGTACGGTGCACCTACTGGCAGTTCATCTGTTCGCCGAGCTAGTAACGAAAAGTTTGCAAGATACCTGCCCAGCTCGGAGAACAGACCGACAGATGCGAGCGACTACCAGGGTTTTATTTAAAACGAGCATTTGTCGCTTATTTTCCACACATTTTTGTGCTATACATATGTGCATATATATATATATATATATATGTATATATATATATATATATATA
>NW_008751754.1:1120888-1137769 GCF_000715545.1 Opisthorchis viverrini | reverse complement strand
TATATATATATACGCTGTGTGTGAGTTCGACTCTGTACCGTGGACAGAGTGTTGCCAAGAATGCAGAGTTTTGGACAACACGCCATACCACTAACTCACCTTTGTCTGGCAGATTTTGGTATCCCAGTAACAGTCAAAATCAAGCGTTCTATAAATAGTTACATTCAAGCCGAACTATGATGTCCTAGACGCTAATGTGACCACTGAACTTGTCACTTCCGAATGTGTCGATCGTCAGCAAAAGCAGCAGACAAACCTTTTGACTCATGTAGATTTCTTTTAGCTAGGAAGAGTTTGGAATTGAATAAGTGACCATCCAGGCCATACACCAGCTTCTGGGGTTAAAAACGTCTCAGAGCATACTGAAACCAGAAGTAAGCTGAATAAATGTAGCATCAGAGTGATGTGAAATCTGTGCGGTGTAGTCTGCTGAATTGGTTCCAGAAGCCAAAATATTAGCCTTCGGCCGCAGCGAAAAGGCTTAAAAAGATTGGAAATTTTGTTTGAGTATCCCATTTTCTTATAGACAACTCACAATGTTTCTCCGCTTAAGTATGAACAAGTCGGCGAGTAATCCACCGTATCCAAAAGCCTCCCCGTTTTTCACCCGCGTTGCATATAGTTACTTTAACTCTGGAAGAGCGTCCATAGAGTTCTTTTCCATACGTTGCGGCATTTGGTTCATTTGGCCTCATTCGATTTCCGACGAGTAAGTGAGCAGTGCATATAAGTAGGTCTTTTACGCAGCTTGCATCGCTTCAGATGTTGTACGCTTTTGACCTTATCCAGATGTCTCGGTCATTTTGCAGGCCCTTAGCTTTGAGTGCGTAAACTTCTTTCAGAGTTTCAAAGCATTTATTTTATTTATTTTTTATTTTACTTTATTATTATTATTATTATTATTATTATTATTATTATTATTATTTTGGGCAAGGTGGTGCATCCCCACTTGCCCATATGTTTGTCATGCTGCAGGTTCAGCAATCAATAAATGAACATGTGATGCGCATCAGTAAGTGACAGCATGTTGACGGGTTGAATGGAGAGGTCCTGACAGGCGGATCAGTCGACCGACACAACCGGGATATTCATTGGGTCGTCTCTCGAGTCATCGGAAAAGCATCAATCAAACGCAAGCACGTTCGCCTGTGCAGACGCGGGGACTGCTTGCAGTGTTGACGTGACCAGAGCGTCCCAAACATGCGGTCGATAGACCACTCTTGTGGTGCATCCTGACGTCAAGATTTTTCGTTTTATCCCCCGTCCCTGTGCTGCTCACAAGCTAGCTTATCAAAGCGACCGGTCAACGCACTGAGGTCGTGATAACAGGACGCACAACCCCCTTGCCTCCACTGCCATGCCAGGATTGGGCTGCCCCTCATGGCCATGAGGTGGGCGGAGAAATAGCCAATCGGTTGGAAGGTCGGGGTGCTGATACTGTCACTATTGGTTGATTCAAGGTCATACTTTGAACGGTCGACTGAAAGCCCCAAAATGACGGCTGGTAGAGAGATTCACCGGGCGATCTCTTATCCTGGTTGTCGGCTCTCTTCTCGTCTATGTCGAGGGTTGAACACGTTGAGTCTTCGAAAACGGCGGACATAGGGTCGTTAGGCAAGGTACCTTACACGAAAGATGAGTTAGAGGCCATCATGGATGGAATGAGGCGCGCATCTTGGTTGATTTACGGCTCGGCGCGACCATGTGCCGATTTGGACGAGTCAGCTTGGAGACAGATCACACATACTCTGCGTGCACATGGATGGCCTCGGAGAAGATGGCAACAAATAAGAGCAAAGGGCAGGAGCCTTGTATCTGCAGCCAGGTCGGCGGTAGGTGCACTCAGCACAACAAACCCATCGTCCTCTGGCGCACAAGTGCTACATCCCGGTGCACCATGCGTTGCCCAGTCCGTTCCAGCGGTTGCACCTTTGTATGTGGCCTCTTTTCACGAAGGGCATATCCCACGCACCAAAGAATTCAACATTACATCTTTTCCTCTACCTACACTGCTACCTGCTCCTTCGATGCAGGTGAATCTGGTTGAGCCATCCTCACTCAACTCATCCTCTTCGTCTTGCCCCAAGATAGCGAGTGTTTGTTCGACCTCAGAAGCCGGAAAAAGCACACAAAACTGTGTGCCACCCTCACTTCCAACATCGACTCCAATGTTCTCCCAAAATCTTACTCAGCTATTGGAGGAGGACTATACACCGGTTTTCCCCGTTACACCCACCAATGGCTCCTTTGGTTCGATTCCTGACATACCAAGCAGCTCCAATACTCTTCCGGTAACCCTCCCGTTCAATTCGAACCTCATTTGCGGGTGAGTTTTTTTTTGTTATTTGCTAGTATGGCGCCAAGCAGAAGTCTGTTGTCTTACTGAAACGGCGAATGTCTTTTACCTTCAGAATTTTAGTCGAATTCGTGTTTCATCAAGCAACTGCATGTAATGAAGTGAAGCAAACTTACTGCTTAGGTTAAGTTCTCGGCTGTAGACGTTGGTTGCAGTTGGTCCTAATCTCACCAAGCAGTGAAGGAGGAAGCCATTCATTGTAAGTAGTGGCCCAGCGAGATGAGTTATATTAAATCATTATGTTTCTCTCATAGCAATAGGATGGCTGCGTACCGAAGGTGACGGCCTCAATTCGAAATCATTCAGCTTTACGACGGCGTCAGGTCTCGTGCTTAATATATTCCCTGCTTCGAAGTACGGTAGCTGCCAGTACGACTGATCTTACTGATGGGCACTTTCATGGTTTATCTCAAAGTCGTCTTTGTGTCGCTTCTAATTTTAATATGGCCGAGAGAAAAGGGCTGTGAAATATGTTATAGGTAGTGTGACCATTGGATTGTGGGCAGCTCTCAAATCGGCGGTCATCAACGGGCCTTCTGACCCATCTAAGTGTCGTCAAGCCGATGCTCGTACGAACCGCGGGATATACTTTAGGGTATTCATGCTTCTGTGACTGGCGCGTACTGGAAGGTGTTTCTGTCCCTTGAAGCACGAGTCAGTTGGTAGAATGCTGATATTGCCACGGCAAAACTTAGATACCCTTAAAGGTTTCATGAGAGTTCTTTCGATTTCTGACTGGAATCTCAGTCCGTGCTGCCCCCTTTGAAGTTGGAACCTATCGCTTCATGTTTGTTTATTAAGGCGATAAGGGTTTTTTTTAAATGCGATGATTACTGTAGGCATGGTGTTCACAACTAGTGCCACATTACTGATGATGTAACAACTACTACGGCCTTGCGTACCATTGATGGTGTTTCCGTTCATCGTTGACAATCGACATATGCGTCGATATTGACTGGATCTGTACGAATAGTTCGAGAGTTCGAATAACTGTGCTTCTATCGTCGAAAGGACTTTGCTTAAGGATCCTTGTCCCCCGAATAACGTCTTCCTGTCGTCTCGAAGTGAGGAAGGGCTGTCTCTTGTAGGAGAGAGTGGCACCCAACATCGACTGTGCAAATAAATAATTGTGAACTTACCTGCAACTTCGACAGTAACAACGAGACTGGTGCATTACTTCCAAACACCTGGACTATGGACCTCACAGAGACCACGTCTATCATCCGCTGAAGCTCCGTTAGGAAGCAATGAAATTACGGATCATCCGGAATTAGATTAGAGGCTGCCGTTTGTGTTCGACTTTGTGAGCACCTATGGATCTTTTCCAGATAAAGCCAGCCAAGCAATTAACCCCCCGCCACCCAAAAAAGATGAGAAAAAAGAGGATATGAAATTCCTTCTTTAAGTTTTTATTGAAAAGGGTGAAACCGGGACATATCGTTAAAAATTTGCATGAAAAGGTCCGTTTCTTCAGTACCTTTGCCTTGTTGGTTGCCACCCCGTTTATCCTCAACCACTTTCCCAAAGTTTGGTTGCCATGTCGTCAACGTTTATCTTCAGCCACTTTCACAGTTCGGTTACTACCTCATCAATGTTTACCTCCAACCACTCACATACTTTGCTTAACACATGCACACTTTTCTCTTTCTTTTTTGTGTATTATTCAATTGTACTAGTGTCTCTGGTAGCCCATATTAGTATTATTCACCTTCTGACATTACTTCGAGTAAAAGATGATAGCACCAACAAATTACGGTTATGCATAGTGGCTACCAGAGGCACTAGTACAATTGAATAATGCACAAAAGAGATTTATCGAGTTCTTCGGTTGATAAGTTGTAGTGGATGATGCCGAGGTTTGTAGGACGCAGTTGAATTGAATGCGGGTCTTGACCGAGCGTGTTGAAATCTGGCCTGTTTCTTGTCGTTTAATCCAAAACGATATCGAACCCAGACTTTTCGCGCACAGTGAGTCGTGCGTAGGCTTGAATTGACTCTGGTCAAGGCACTGTGTGAAGTAACGGTGCGTCAGCATCCTGCTGTCGTTGTTCCGCATACATATAAGCTTACGTTGTGAGTGAAGATGCGCTTGCATTGTTTGTCTTAGGATAAGATTCCAATAATCTCGGTTAGTCGTGGAGTGAGTGTTCATGACATGGTTAAAACAAGAGTGGAACTGTGGGTGTGCATGTGTTAAGCAAGGTATGTGAGTGGTTGGAGGTAAACATTGATGAGGTAGTAACCGAACTGTGAAAGTGGCTGAAGATAAACGTTGACGATATGGCAACCAAACTTTGGGAAAGTGGTTGAGGATAAACGGGGTGGCAACCAACAAGGCAAAGGTACTGAAGAAACGGACCTTTTCATGCAAATTTTTAACGATATGTCCCGGTTTCACCCTTTTCAATAAAAACTTAAAGAAGGAATTTCATATCCTCTTTTTTCTCATCTTTTTTGGGTGGCGGGGGGTTAATTGCTTGGCTGGCTTTATCTGGAAAAGATCCATGGTGCTCACAATACCGTCATTCGTCAACGCCGTTTACTGACTCTTAAATTGCAGCACCAGACCCCTACTCTCCGGTATCCAACGCCCGGGTCACTGTCTTTAGGCTCCAAACACCAAGTAGATCAGTGGTTGTTTCAATCGGAGAGAGTGTCATCCGCCACACTAAACCCTATCAGTTTTAATGCATAATCCAGTAAACCGGCAAGATTGCAGTTGTCAAGATGGTACGACGGTCTGCATGACTGTTGATCACCGCAGTTAACGTGGGCGTACGACACGACCAGACCAAATAAGCATGACAAGCTATCAGATATCAGCTAGCTGTCCATTATAATCACGAAAAAACTCTCACTGAGTGTGGCTGTCTTCAGTTGATGGTGGCATTAGCGAGATACTCAAATGTTGAAATGAAAGACCATTCTTCCCAAAGTCCATAGAGTCGGCTTGTTTGTATCAACGTATGTAAGTAGAACTTGAATTCCGTCCGCGATAATTTCCAGATAGGTTCCGCCTGAAAATCCCCCCCCACCCAAAAAAGATTAGAAAAAAAGGATATGAAATTTGGACTTTTAGTTTTTATTGAAGGGGGTGAAATTAGGACATGTCATTAATAATTTGCATGAAAAGGTCCGATAACTGTTGGAGTCTGCAAAAGCCGCCAGGCGCAAACTTCGCAAATAAAGTTCTTCCAGTCAACAGCGGTCGTGTGGCTAATAAATGATTCCTCTGAGCAGGATTGGATTTCTGCCAATTTTTTTGGACAAGCAATAAATGAATAGAATTACTGTCCTAAACTCCATCCCAGACCGCTCCCTTTCGAAGACCGACTTATTGCGGACACCTCCACCTGCCAGAAACAGTTGGAAGTGTCATTTGGTGGCCATTGTTGCATAAACGTTGCTGATGCATCACTCCGAGGTCCTGCAAAAAACGTATAGCCGTCTCCTTGTCTTGGACGAGAGTTGAAAGCGTCATAAAGTCCATTTAAGGTTTTACGTCCGAACGGAGAAAATGAGCCTAGATGCGGGTAGGAAATTGTTTTCAACAAAGATAGGTCAATGTTGTGTGCGTACATTAGATTGGATCTGGCAAAGTGTGGTGGGGCTTAACTTTTCTGATTAGTGGTAGGGCTTGTCACCATTTGCCGGAGCAAGGTCGAAAAAGTACACCTGCACTTCACACTCACCTGATGACCAGGGCACTACCAGTTGGGTCAGCAACTGTCAATTGGCTTCAACACCACAATGGTAAGGGACTTTAATGAGGCATCGTCAGAGAACAGTCTGTCTGCAAGTGAACACATCGGAGAGGCCAATTACCCTGTCTCTTCATGATGTTTGTCTCGGACTCTGAAGATATAGCTTTTCTTTGAAGGTAATATTGTAGTCCGCACAATACACCTTTTTACAAACCAGTTTGGTTTTCACGGGAGACCACCGAATTACAGTTGAATCTCGTTTATGGTATTCTTCAAATGAATGTGCTGCACACAGGCCGCCTCGTATTTCGGTTGGTACGATATTCAAGCTATCGCAGTATGTTTTCTTGAAGGCAAACACGAGGTTGCTGGAACCTCTTCGACAACCTATCACGGTTTTCACCCTTCTTCAGACTTATCGGGTAAACGCAGTCCCAGAGTTCCCGTCAAAATCATGTCCTAGGTGAATCCAAATTAGAGAGAATTCGCCAACTGCTCTCGTTTGCATACCAATTTGGTGTTAGCAGCTGTCAGACCTCAGTAACCGGACGAATAGTTTCCTTCAAGAAAATGGACAGTGATATCTTGAATACCGCACCAACGGAGACATTGGCCTGCGTGTCAGGGTGCGCCCAGACAGAAGAAAAAGTACATGTGCAGAGAGTGACGCATCCCCAAGGTCACCATCGGTACGACGCGTCCGGAAAGTAGGTGAGTTGAAACACGGCACCCACGAAACACGGCCTAGCAACACACGACCAGCGTAGTGGGCCTGAGAATGTTCACGACCGGAACACCACCATTGGCTGTACGGAGCGAACAAGTGAACGAGCATATTTGGCCAATTAGTCATCCTATATATATTTACGCAGACGCCTTGTATGTTTTGTCCTGGCAATACAGCCGTGTCCCCTAGTTCTCTGTCTTCTCCCTATCGCGTAGTCTGGCAGGCGCAGTGCAGGCGTAACCCCATAGCTCGGCCACCACCGCACAATGCAACACAGCGTTTGTGCAGCACACTAATTTGAAGGATATCATGAACAGGTGACTCAACTGAGACCAGTTGAATCACCGGTGAAAACCAAATCAGTTTGCAAATGGGTGTATTTTGTGAATTCTGAATTGGGTTGAAATGGAATATAAGGCTTATGGGAACTCGGGACTACTCTTAGTTGATGAACCCCAAGAAGGGCGAAACTGGTCGTGGTCTGTCGTATAGGTGTCGACAACCTTATGAGTAGTTTCCTTGTAGTTGTTTGTGACAACCGTGTTCTCAGACTTCACCGTCACTTCCACTTCACGTGTTTTTGTTTCAGGGCTCCCCAACCTCCGCCACCCCCGTGCGTCTTGGATTGTATGGAGCGTGAGCAACGACTACGAATAAACACCTTAAAATTGGAAATCCTGGCATTAAAAAGGCAGTTTTGGCTGAAGAAACTTAAGCAGCTCTAAGAGATTCTTTATTTTATATCCCTTTCGCTCACATATGGCATATTTTCTCATTTAACCAGAATATAAGTTTTCAAACCCTTTCTATATTTAGATGCCTCTACAAAGGAGGGGTCGGGAAATTTACCAATTTGTTTATGGTTAATAAAGAAACACGAAAAATTTCGGTGTACTTACACGGCCAATCGCTGACCTTTTACGTCGAACCGGGTGTATGTCCACTTTTGTGGAGTTGGAGTGAGTGGATCTGGGTATTGAAACATTCCGAATATCAATATAAGGGAGATAAGAGGATCGCAGTTGAGAAGTCGGTGAAGTTCAGTAGCACGTCGAGTTGTGAATGAGAGAAGTTGACCAAGTGGGAGATGCAAAAGGCTCGCCTCGATACGAATAAAGGACAACAAGAAGGGTCCACTGATATCTGGTAAGCTTCCTCCAGTCAGTGCAGAGTACACCAAACATTCTAGACATGTGGTCGACTGGAGGCGTCGGACGAATGCAACTTCTACTCAGCCAGGGCTAAAACTTCACTTTTGTTACTGGCGATCCGGGATTGGGTTTATGTCCATCTGGTTTGTTGTGCCCGTTGTGTACTCTCTACTTCAGGTTCGTAGCCGAATTGGCCACCATGTTGCGCGATGCAGGCTGGAGAACACTCCCTGCTCGACTTGTGTATATCCACATGCATGTGGAGTTGATAAATGACCCGTGGTTGACAAAACCGAGATACTCTCCTCTGCGGGTAGCAGCAGTATTCATTCATTTGCAGCCTAGCAGTTGTCGCGTAGATGCTATCTGACTTTTCAAAAGTTATCTACATAATTGGCGGAGATTCATAGATAGGGCCCGTGCTTTCGCCGTTAGGATAGACTGGAGACTGAAATTTTGAACTATTCTCGTACACAATAAAATGAGAAAGCACCGCCAGTCCCATGGGACCAGATCACTGGAGACGGTGATTCTCCAATACCCACAGGATACCAGGTCCCCGGGCCCAAACGTCTCCGTGTTGATTGTAAACTTGTCTTGCCTTGAGTCCTAAGAACCACTAGCCCAAGGAAGAAAACAAAATTGATAGGTCCGGGCCTGGAAGGTAGCAGGAGGAAATATGAATCGCTATAAAAATGAACTTTTAACTGCATCTAGAAATTACGGGGATTCAGTTGATACAAGGGATTAAAACAGGAGGTAAATTGCACTTACTAGGATGTCATTTTACGTTAGTTTACCTTGAGTACTATAAATCTATATGAAACTCTAGATGCTGGGTGTATGAGGGAATACAACCTTATACGTAACTCCCTTGAAAAAGAAACCTATTTCGTGATTTCGCGGGGCACTAACTATGCGCGCACCTCTCATCACTTGATTTTGCCTCCTACTGTCCCCAGGTGTATTTTCAGCAACAGCTTCGAACAGGAAATTCAATAAAAAAAAACCTACAGTGCATGCAAATACGTACTGCGTTAACATATTGCTGCATAAAGATTGAGGTTCGAGCCTCAAGTGGTCCAGAACGTTGCCTGCGTGGTTTACCACTCGGAATGGACAGGGGGTCCACGCTTTGCTCTGTGATCGACGTACAGTGACGTTGGGAGAATGAACAGATGTAACACGGATGCACTGGTCTGTACACAAACATCAGGCGGAACAAAACAGTCCTCTCATGCAAGAATTTGGTCTTGAAGAAGTCTGAGAAGTTCGTGGATTTCCTTTCGTTATTCCATCGATTCTGTTTGAATGACATTCATGCTTTACTAAAGCTTTGAGTCATCGTTACCCAGCTCAGCAAAACAGCAAGAACGCGAAGTATCTGTATTTGAAATCAATAATCATTTGCAAACGCAAAAAGCCACATTTATGGTATGGTGACGAGTGAGTGGAACATCAGAGTATGTCTTATGACAAATGTTGGGACGGAGTCAGTGCAGAAGTTGGTAAATGATGTTTTGTGCGCGCAATATTGATTCCCCTTGCTCGGATTAGAATAGGTTCGCGGCAAATCAACGGCTCCGAGTTTCGTCGGTACGGCAGAATGCTGATGACTGGGGAGTGTTTCACAGAGGTGTCGCTCAAACGAGCATGGTGGTTGGATGTCACTGGTACTTTTGCCGTTATCACTACTAATTATTAGTCGTTATTATCAGCCAGCTATAGGGCTCGTATCCGCAAGGAGAAGCATCGACCCGTCCCCTCACTGGCGGTTTTGCTGCTGTTGCATGTGATTGGGTATATGATATGAGCAATGTAGTCGTTAGGCATACACTTTGATTTAGCGGGAAGCATAATTTCGCTGCGGGTATCGCACGAAAATATGCAGCTGGATAGGCAAGAATCTTTGCCTGGTTTTTGCAATATAGTCATCTTTCATGAGTAAGCATAGTAAAGCTTCTCTTTTAGGAGGTAGGTTTGGTCCACTATGTATGTAGGTTAAGAAATTCCTCTGGATGGCTTTTGACGCTCAGCATCTCTTCCGGAACGCCTTCTGAAGTAATCTCTCAACGGAGCCTCGCCTAAACGCAATAGGTGTATTATGTTATCTACTGGTGTATCAATCATACCTGTCAATTGCACAGCAAACGACCTTGGGGAAGTTGGACAACCGAAGCGTTCCGTGATATGGATTCCGATGAACCAAAGTGTAAAAGAGCTGACAGTCCAATGGAATGTCAATGAAAGGCTGAAATGGAGAAAACAAAGCTTCAGTCTAAGAAGTAAATTGTTAGTGAAATGGGTTTGTTCGTTTGGAGGCAGTCCTCCTGACAGGTTGATAGGCCACTGAAATGAAGATATAAGTCCTCCAATGTGGTCTTGTGCTGGACCATTTGTTATAAGGCCGACCCTACAGAACACCTAAGAAGTTTACTTTCCTAGTCGATTCAACCTCATGAAATCCAAACACTAGGGTATTGATATTGCCACTGACTGCTATGGGTAGACAGGAGGTATGGGATATTTAAGGGGCAAACTCAGATCTTCCGACCTAACATCACTCAGAGCTGGCTTTTGTTCCATACCTTGGGGGTATTGAATTGGTCACCTTGTTGTCTTGACGTCCACCCCATTGGGTGAGGCTTGAATGGTTGTACTAGTACAGCAAGTGTACAGATATGCAAACGTTTGTGAGTTTGTGGCTGCTCCAAGATTGGAATAGAGACGCGTCAATGAAAATTTTGCCCAGTAACTCTTGAAACTATAGTAAAACGGTTTATAGAAATTTTGGGGATAAGAAACCTGAAAATAGTGCCGAAATTTCCCTCGATGGGGTGGCACCGTGGAACGGTCCCATGGATTTGTCCCCACATTGTTCTCATTTTGGTGTTTTTGTGCTGTCGATGTCTGATGGGATTTATGATCTATTGGCTAAAAGTCATTCGATTATCCACTGGAACTAGCGTAATGAAGAAAAACATAAATGATCTAATAATTTTACCACGAGATGTAAATTCCTACGGAAGCCCGAGAGGTTATTTCCAGACAGATTGGCTCAGTCGCAGGCTTCGCAAAGCCAGATATGCTATCCTTCGCTGCTGGTTCACGAGCCGTAAAGCAGATCAGTACACTTGAAGGAACATTGTTCATAAGGTTGCTGCAGACTCTTCGGCAGTCTACGGTCGATTTCGTCTTTTTTTAGGGCCCATCACCTAGCCGCGCAGTCCTCGCGTTTCCGTGATTCTTATGTTATACTTCAACCCAATTCGGAATTCGCAGTGCACTCATTTGTACACCATTCAGGTCCCAACAAGGGACTCAACTGAATCCAGATGATGCATTTATGAACTGAATCGCTCATGTTATTTTCCAAATGAATGGGTTTCATTAAAGCTGTCCTATTTGTCATTCGGTACGATTTAGGTATGTGGCTGCCGTTCAACTCCAAGAACGCATGAGGGCTGGGATACTGCAAGACTGCTCAAGCATAGTAAAAGACCACTACCACAAAGCGGTAGGTTTGCGCCTTAACCGCCGAGCTATCTGGAGCTCGCTGATGGGTACTTTTTTTACAGTCCAGTACTACTAAGTTAGATACGAGTGGCTTCTTCTTCCAGTGTTCGTAGTTGACACAATATAACATAGGCTCTTGAGCTGTCATATTCATTTAGTCAACAGAACGCTTAGTTTATCATGGTTGACTCAGACAATATTAGTCATGTTTGAACAGAGTGCGCATGTGGGGTCTGGTAACGTGCGTATCGTCTTCAATAGTCTCCAGTTTATTCAGTGCAAACATTCTGCTCACAATTTTTAGGGAATCAGGAGTTCACTTTGCAGTGACGCTGCTGTCTGTCGCGAATTTGTAATAATACCCTTAGTTTTGTGTTACGAAAAAAAATTGCCGTGGAACTTCGAGGTGAAGCCGGTTAAAATGTAGGCACGTGTAATATTACTGATGGTTGTTTTGTGCAAATCTAGTGTCTGATTATACCTTAGGGCTGCCTACTCTCGCCAGTGCTCAAGATCGAGTCCGATGTTTATCACGTAAGCGACGAATCGTTTACTAAATTATCCGTATTCGGGTGTGATGTTTATGAAAAAAACTTTATTAATACTATCGGTATTAGGGAAAAATATTGCTGAACTCTCTTGGGTGCCTTAGAGATTCTTGATAAAATTCACTTCTATGCCAATTAACGCGCCAGATCTTCGATCGCAATTTCGGCAATGGTGTTATTGATCCATGTCCAGTATCGATTATTCGATTACATCTTGGTTGATTGATATTTACTCATCATGCCGAGTATCCGTTTGGGGAGTGAAATCGCACACAGATATAGTTGTTCAGAAAAATCCAACGGTTTCAATTGGAAAAAGTTTGGAACCGATTGAGAAGTCATAGATTCAGAAGAGCTGGGTAAAATGTCTGACATTCATATCGCTGAAACGGGGGTCTGGTAGTAACAGCCCCCGGATGGCTTCCAGTTGATGCGACGATTGCGTGCAAAAAGGCCAGTGCTCTAATCGAATTCAAACTTCCAACAGGTCCTTTGGTGTAAAAATCGGTTAGTATACTGAATCTCGCATGTTACGGACGCATGTGGTTGCACCATGACCGTCGCCCGGTCGTGAGCGTCTACAACGCGCACGGGCGTAGCTCTAAAACTGCACAGCTAAACCTCGGTCGTCTGGCTGAGGGGTGTGAACAAAAGGAGGCGAGATGGCCCAAGTGGTTAGAGCACGAATTTACTGACCGGAAGGCTCGTGGTTCGAACCCGACCTCTGCCACTCGACTTCCCCTGTATAGGCCTGGGCGACCTGGCAGTATCCCAGCCCTCGTGCTTCCTCCGGGTGGCATGGCAGCTAGGCACCGGAAGGGTGTTACAGCTGAACGATTATTATTATTATTTTATTTTGCTGAATCTCGCTGCTGGTGATTAGCTACATAGTTCCGTCTGGATTGTTGTTTATCTTCAGGAAGTACCTGCTAATCATACAGTCTTGGGCTTTGGATTTCACTGCGTTTATGTAGATGTAGTAGGAATCCGAAATGCCCAACCACACGTTTCTCCCCTGGAGGAATTCCGATGGGTAGTGAGGGATCGAACACGCCAAAAGCTTTGGATTACAACCTACCCTGATGGACCCAAATATGACCACATCTATAGTACAAATCGTATAAAAAAATTCCAAGCTCACAGTTCACTTATTATAGGGTCCTTGTCAGGCATCGATGACTACCTGCGAGAAGAAGCATTGATCGCACAAAAATGGTCAGGTTTTTCAAACGAGTCAGCAGCTTCTTTGACCAGTGTTGACTCCAGGTCAAACAGACATTCATTATTCGTAAGCCTATTAAATAGATACTCAAACATCATTATCAAGACCGCTAATTTCATCCTCATTTTACGGTGGATACAGCCAGCTGGAGAAACGCAAACGAACCTACTGTTTATTGAAATGCACTCACTTGCAAATTAGGTTGTTGTTAACGGGAGATTCAACTAACTCCAATCCGGAACTCACGTTTATGATATTCTCCAACTGAATGTGCTGCACAAAGACCACCTGATATTTTAGTTGACACGATTGAACACACTGCGCACTGTGTTTTCTGAAAGCTGTCCGACAACCACCACAAGTTTCGCCCCTCTTAGGTCTCGTCAGGCAGACGCAGTTGTCGAGTTACCGTCAACTGTGTTCTGCTAGAACAGGGAATGCCATTATCAAAGACCGCCTCATGTAGTCCACCAAGGACATAAGGTTGATGGGAACTCACGAACTCCATCTACCTGATAAATCCCAAGAAGGGTACACCCGGTCGAGCGCTGTCGAGAGGTTTTCAGTTGTGACCCGTCAAGGAAGCCTATTGCCTAATGCAGATCTCTAAGCCAATGCCAGTGGAGAAGTTATACACGTTAAGCTAAAGCACACAGGTGGTCAGACATGAGTACAAACGGTTTTCAAACACCTAAACACACCTTTATTAAGTTAATTACATCGTCACCGGTCTGCAAGAGGTTCCAACCTATTAGAGACTATAAACACCCGCACGCTCATTCAACGTGTGGTGGATGTGGTGAACATTGACTCTATTCTATTCATTCTGTTTAGTGTATTTTTATATGCCTTTGTTTTACGATGCGATATATAGTACGCCCGCGATATACGAAAATATACGATATTCATTCGTCCATATTCGGACTTTTATACTTCGCGTACATTCGGTAGTTACGATACCTACCACTATTTTAATTATCACACTAACCTCAGGATCTGAGTTTACATAAACGAACAGCCATCCGAATACGCCGCAACGAGAACGAAGAACTACCTGTTACTAAAAAGAGGAAGCAGTTCTGGAGAAAAGTACAGCTAAGTATTTCCGGGATCAACAAGATGTTAGTTCCACGAACAGAACAAACAGCATGCTTCCCAGGAGGTGAAAACAGGACAGATTACTTCGTTCTACTGAACGTATTACGATTCTACTCACGCTGCAGTTGGTAGCATTGCAAGATTTTCCTTTAGGTCTTGGACTGAAAAAGTAAGTTTCTCCAGAATACATGTGTTGGTGGTTTCTTATTGACCATTTCTCCTCCGGAAACATCATCGTAAAACTCTGCACGGGGCTGCCATTTGGCTTGCAGGACCTGACAACGCGTACACACGAACGCCGACTCGTACCTGAACGAGTAATCTAGTGGGTTTATTCTCAAAGGGATCACCAAGGTCTCTGAATGTGAACATTAATCGACCTATCAGGACTCAGGCCCCTTGAAAAAGGTGTTTTTGAGAGGTATTGGTCGTTTTGGTGTGTGACAACAGTACACATGTTGCTGTACATTCTTTGACGTTCTGTACCCTGTTCTCTGATGGTTTCAGACCACCATTGTTCGTCTTCATTTGTTTGCGTTAACAAGACACCACAGGTCCAACGGATCCTCCGAAAGATACGCTCAGGTGCATGATTATTTCCCGTAAACACACATCTCCGATGAACTCGGTTAGGTGGCAGGGAAATTTGTTTTACGTACATGACGATGTTCTTCTAGTGAAATCAGTTCTCAATGACTGAAGTCCCGTGTATTGCTTTCCTTTGCTTCGTCTTGATATTTATGGCGTGCGGTCGTTTATTAGCAATGATCTCCGGGTTTGTAATGAGATCGTGATCAATAGGATTGACCGGAGGTAAAGAATACTTACCATTAAGGTTAACGGCTGTTGTCGGGGTAGTGCGCGACAAATACACAACCCTGCTGTAGGCGCGGGTCTACAGGAGCTGGATCAATGGATCAAAGACCCGAAAAACAGCATGCACGATGAAAGTATTGGAGATTGAGGGAATCGGAAATAAGATTCAGGCTGAGCGAGGTATGATGGCATTAGCACGGAACGCAAAGTAATGTTGTCTCCACTGACTAATACATTGTGTGTATTCCGACTTCGAGGTTATTTAATCTTATTTCAACTGCAAATTCCGGAATGCCTGATATTCAATTGATCGAATCCCGAAAGAAGTCGCGGATACAGTCACCAGCTAAAACCTTCATCAAAATGTTCACGCCGTCCGGCCTCCATGTTTTGTTTGCGGCAGTCCTGCTAGAGCATTTCGGAAGCAAGTAAAGGAGCATGGAGAATAGTACGGACGGTGTGAATATGGTAAACTCTGGTAAACTCCGTTAGAAAGATGTCCGTCGACTCAGTGACTGTGTCAGACATCAACTGCTGACCCTCACTCGGCTTGTTTTACCACATTATATACCAATGATAAAAGGCTGACCGAAAAAAGGGGAGATTGTGCAGAAGAGTATTGACCACACCTGGGCACGCGAGTTGTAGGCTGCGATTATTGCACACAAAAGGGTGTGCACACTGACACGCGAATGACTTCTTCGGTTGGGATAGTTCATGAATGGTGGTTCGTACCACCTGATTCGCTCCTCGTGCACAAGTATTTTATATGTTAACTTGCTAAGGGGAACCCTACCCAAGTGTCATTTGAAGTCGTGCACTTACGAAGTGTTCCGGCGTTGCGGTAAATTCATGTTCATTTTAAAATATTTTGGACACTTTTGCAGACGCACAGAGTGCCCAGCAGGAAGCCCTTGACTCAAGACATACTTTCTTCGCAGAGCAGCACTATGAAAGGCTTGTACGGGAATCTAGGCGCAAACAGTATGTTTACCAGTCATATTACGATGGTTGCAGTAAAAAATAAACACCTTCCGTCTGATTTTACAGACGGATCGTGGCATGGTTCCAGCGGTGATACCACTTTAATGGCAAACGTAGTGATTAGCCCACCAGCTCCAAAAAGACCACGTTCCTCCCGCATCGACTGGTTTTTCAATTTGTTGATTCCTTGTCTTTAGATGTATCAATCCCACGACATCGGCCATCATTTCCGTCTTGAAACGCCAGCTGTTCTGGGTGATGACCGGATTATAAGTGGAACGTACGTCTTATTCTGTTAGACCATCTAAATTCTACCAGCAGCTCCACATACACAACATCTCTAGTCATGGGCAATCCAGAACCATGTAGTTCGACGCCACTTCTCAGGGCTTTTTTTACATACTACGTACTTTACTTTCTAGAAAAAACTCACCAAGTTCCAAGGCCAATGTAATTTCTAAAGACCTGGCCAACCTCATTCTCAGTGAGTAAATTACCATGTTTCAACTTAACCAGGTTATAGAGAATTTGGAGCGGATTTACTAATTGCTCCTGCACATGAAAAGGGATGCCTTAGTACTGTGGCGTTTTGTACCTTTATTTTACTTCCATTATAACACTACGCATTTCATCAATTGCATAATCGTTTTTTGTTTAAATATGAAAAACTACAAAAACGCGCACTGGTACATTTTCACATAATACAAGCGTGGTCACGTGCCTCGACTCTCTTCTGATTTCGCTCGCGCTTGCAGCGGT
>NW_008751754.1:1115812-1118076 GCF_000715545.1 Opisthorchis viverrini | reverse complement strand
GACAGGCAAGGTCGAAGAGCACGGTAGAAGGCAGCAGTGTGATTGGGTGGTCCAAATAGAGGGTAGCACCGTGCGGCTTCGGAACCATAAAATAATTGCACCAAATACACATAGCTCCTTTCTCATTCGTTGTCACCTTTGATTGTAAAAACGACCCAAAGAGAAGTAGTACTAATAGGAGTATTCTTAATTCAATGAGACTGAAATAAATCTTCTGAAATGAATTCTCAACAGACCTAGATAGAGCACTACCTTCTACGAAGAAATACTTTAAAACGCCCTAGGCTACAAGAGACAGGTGGTGCATTTTTGGAATTCATTGGTGGTCAATGGCGAAAATTTTCATTCGGTTATTTATTCGAATACAAGTGTGGCCAAAGAAAGGTTAAATAATAAAACCGCTAAATTGTTTGTGGGAGAGGAGGGTTAGAACGCAAATCCAGTGAAGGCTTTCTTTGTGGCGTTTTGTACCTTTATTTTACTTCCATTATAACACTACGCATTTCATCAATTGCATAATCGTTTTTTGTTTAAATATGAAAAACTACAAAAACGCGCAACATTTCATTTTCACATAATACAAGCGTGGTCACGTGCCTCGACTCTCTTCTGATTTCGCTCGCGCTTGCAGCGGTCATTCGCGAGTGTACTAACTGGTAGCCAGGCCACTACAATAGCCAGCTAGCTTGATTAAACGTCAATTGCGAAGGGTGTTTGTACCGGTATGGAAACTCAGCAGGGAATGGTTCGGGACCACTGTTATCCAATATAAGACAAGGACATCGGAGGTAATTCGAAGAATTTAAAACACGGCTAACATAAGTGTAGTCTTTCAAAGGGGGAATACCCTGCGCTCTGCACTGGCGCAATGGAAGGATCGCCTCGCGGCAAACAGAGCCACGGGCTGTGTCTACAAAATTAAGTGAAATGACTACACCGAGGTCTACATAGGACAGACGAAAGAGAAACTACGCATCAGAGTCGTAGAGCATAGCAGAAAAATAAACAGGCCGCCGAGAAACGCAGATGAATATCAAGCGTTACTGAAAGACTCGGCAAGTGCGGTACACGCACTGGACACGGGCCACAAAATAGACGTAGAAAATGTTGAGATTTTGAGGCGAGGACTACGGTCCACGTCACACAGATTGATCGCCGAAGCGGTAGAAATCGCCAAGCATCCCAGTGTTAACAGAATGGAAGGCGTGGAACTGGTTAGTGTGTGGAGAGCGGTCTTGGGTCACTCGAGCTGACACGTGTTGGTGTGCGGTCATCAGAAGGAAGAGTGGTTATCATTCTGAAATCCACTTGACCTCAACCCCCTCAAACTAAATTGTCGGAGCACTCACAACCCCACAAAGACCAGGGAAAACCTAACAGTGGCACCCGAGGTGATTCATCAAATGAAGCACCCTGAAGTGAAAGGTTAAGGAACGAAAAGCGATCGGAACTAATTTGGAACCCCTCCAACCCATCAATTCAAGATCTTGGTACCCACATCAGCCGACAAGAGCCGTTAATTGACACTCAACACTGATCCAGTTTGAAGAAGACTTACTGATTGGTTCCCCGTCTGTCTTATAACCTGGCCAATTTTGTAACCTGTTCACTTGGCCTGATGAAGCTTGTGTCAAAAGCCAAACGTTGCCCAAATAAAAACCACCGACTGTTTACCAGGCTCTTCTGAAACTCTAGCGGTTCTCTCACTCACTCGATACGCAGTGAATGATCTTATCATATGTTGCGATTTGATGCACTCCTAGTTTACGTGATATTTTTCGGTCTTTTTGCTGCGCTCCAAAACACTCAATTTTGAAGGACGATCTGAGCAGTCTCTCGATTCTCGCTGTTCAGCCACTTGAGTCGTTCCATAGAACAATGCTTTAAATCGGGCGGCTGAAAAGTGCCACAATGAGTGTCTGAAACGAAACCCAGTTTACAATAATACTTGCAGACCGGTGACGATGTAATTAACTTAATAAAGGTGTGTTTAGGTGTTTGAAAACCGTTTGTACTCATGTCTGACCACCTGTGTGCTTTAGCTTAACGTGTATAACTTCTCCACTGGCATTGGCGTAGAGATCTGCATTAGGCAATAGGCTTCCTTGACGGGTCACAACTGAAAACCTCTCGACAGCGCTCGACCGGGTGTACCCTTCTTGGGATTTATCAGGTAGATGGAGTTCGTGAGTTCCCGTCAACCTTATGTCCTTGGTGAACTACATGAGGCGGTCTTTGATAATGACATTCCCTGTTCTAGCAGA
>NW_008751754.1:1106563-1112754 GCF_000715545.1 Opisthorchis viverrini | reverse complement strand
GGAAGCACGAGGGCTGGGATACTGCCAGGTCGCCCAGGCCTATACAGGGGAAGTCGAGTGGCAGAGGTCGGGTTCGAACCACGAGCCTTCCGGTCAGTAAATTCGTGCTCTAACCACTTGGGCCATCTCGCCTCCTTTTGTTCACACCCCTCAGCCAGACGACCGAGGTTTAGCTGTGCAGTTTTACAGCTACGCCCGTGCGCGTTGTAGACGCTCACGACCGGGCGACGGTCATGGTGCAACCACATGCGTCCGTAACATGCGAGATTCAGTATACTAACCGGTTTTTACACCAAAGGACCTGTTGGAAGTTTGAATTCGATTAGAGCACTGGCCTTTTGGCACGCAATCGTCGCATCAACTGGAAGCCATCCGGGGGCTGGTACTAGCAGACGTTTGTGGAAGCGATCGAAAAGTCAGGTGTGGAATTTGACCATAAAACATCGGGTTGGTAGGCCTTGCCCCAACACGTGGTTAATATTCACATGATAAATATCTTTGTTTTCCAGTCCTTACACACAAAATTTCCGTGGTCAACTACTTTTATTGTGCTACAGACGATTCAGCACCACTGTCCCATTTAAAGTTCACCCCGACACTATGCTGTCTGGCTGTTTTCTTACTCTTCTTACTCCTCTTATGAAAGCGAATGTTCAACGTTTCATCCTTCGTTCTGCTTAGAAAGTAAATCCTTGTCCTGCCACTGTCCCATTTAAAGTTCACCCCGACACTATGCTGCCCTGCTGTTTTCTTACTCTTCTTACTCCTCTTATGAAAGCGAATGTTCAACGTTTCATCCTTCGTTCTGCTTAGAAAGTAAATTCCTTGTCCTGAGACATTTTCCCACATATCAGCGAATTTCGAACGACGTTCCTGCGAATTAGGCAGTTTCTTGGGAATTCGGCTATAGGTTCCACAGAAAACAACCCAGAAGTGTCGAATCCGGTGATTCTGCATGATTGAACCACCTTATTCGATGGAATACCAAGTATTTCCCCACAAAATAAAGATACTGTAGTGGCGTGCCGTCCTGTGTGGTCATACACTCGGTTGTTTCACTCAACGGGACCTGAAAATACGGTTGATTGAAGTGCAGATGATTGTAGAAAATGGTTTAATCTGGTGAGTACAGTCTAGACTGACGTAGGTTAGATTTGAATGCCAGGATCCAGCAATACCAGTAAAGCACTGCAGCGATTCGAGCATGTAGTTGGAACATAGTTTCACCGCAATGTATGTTGCACTTAATTTCGCCCGCAATCTTGTGAATGCTTAAGCATTGCTCTTTGAATGGTTCAAGTTTCGATGGATGAAATATCTTGAGTTGGAGACTTCGCTCAAATTTGCCAATGAGTTGACTCCTATCGGATAAATATCAAATCAAATAAATGGCTAGTTTGTTGATTTCTGTCTAACGTCTCCTCGATCATTCAACGCGCAAGCTGGTATCTGTCTCTTCTAACCGTTGAATAACTCCCAACACCACCTTATTTCATATCGATTTTTGATGTGGATGTCTACGTAGAAGCTCTTACTTCACAATTACGATATGTTTAGCAAAATGCCAGACGCAAGCATGAGCATCTCGGTGGGACCGACAAAATAACCACGGGATCCAGACATAGTATTCACGTTTCTGCAACAAAATTTCCGTTCCTGGTGGCTACCACTCGGTGCGGTGGCAGATGGCAGATGTGGATAGCTGGGTGCTTACAAGGGCCAGTCACAAATGCATGTGAGGTTAGAAACACTTGTGTAGAAGACTAGAGAAGAAAGCGATTTTCTACTCTCTACCTCACCACAAACGGAGGTGGCTTGTGAACGTGACATGCCTCTGTACGAGAATAATGGTCTTAACTGCTTGATTGAAATTTTATCCCTTAATAAGCCAATCTATGCTGAAGCAATGTAGAGCTGTTCCATTCCTGTTAGTTTAAATCGTTCTTAACGGTAAAACACCATACCGATTCGGTTTTTTAGGACGTCTGAACTGGACAGGCCGGTTAAGCGGTAGAAAGTGCCGTCCAACGTCAATCAACCGATCGGGTTTGCGGTTGTCCAACATCCTGACTCCACTGGTACATCACTTTCGAAGTTGGGATTACGTTCACCTAGTCTAAGCGATTAGGTAACCCTGTCTAGGACAGTCGGGGAAGGACTATTACCTTGGTTGAGGTAACATAAGTGCCCGACAGACACAGTAAGTTTGTCACCGTGTTGAACTCTACCCGTGCCTTCAGTACGTACGTAACAAGATAGCCAAGATTTGTGTTTAATTTATCTGGACTCCGGTGTTTATGCGCTATTTGCTGTGACCCTGTCTACCAATCCTCCTTGCGTGTGAGGACGTGTTCTTGTGTGGGAGACTAGCGTGTCCTACCTACCATTTGCGTCCTAAGTATTCTCATCAGACCTGTTCGTGCTTGCCCTGCATCTGCATTCAGGTCACACTCATCTATGTTTATGTTGTGCATCTTAAAATTTGCGTTGGGCTGGCTGTTTGTTGCCCTCGCATGCACTTAGACAGTTCCAGACTTGACATCTCTCTGCTCTTGTTCTAATCCGCTCGAAACGGGGGGGGGCAACTGGGCGTAAAGCCCAGTTCGCAAGAAGGTGTGTAGCCATACGAACTAACACACAATAACACGAGAGGTTTGTTTTTTGACCTCACGTTACGGACACGCTCACACAGGTGAAACCGTGACCTCATCCCAGATCATTGACCGTGGAGTGCGTTCAGGTGCAAAGGGATGTCGAACATGGTCCGTTCAACGTTCTCTTGGGACTAACACGCAGAATGTTAGGCTCGCGTAGTGTAATCAATTATACGACCGGAAAAACACCTTATCGCCATTTCCTCACTCAAGTCAACCTGTGTCAGCATTCCCCAAGCAATGAAAACATGGACGGGTTGACACAATTGTGAGCATTTTTCGTTGGGGTAAAAATAAAACATGTGAACATCCCGCGACTAAGCACGGACAAGAGATAATCAGACTGGAGGGTAAAGGAAAGACAAATCGATATCGTTCAGCTAATGTTCCACTCCCTCTACTAAAGCGAAAATTCCAGCTTGCCTCAAAATATCTGCATCAAATGTCAAACGAGTTATTCTTATAACCAGTAGAATACTGGTAAAGAACCTCCGTCCTAACACCTTGACAACGCTTACCTGGTGAACGAAAGCCGGGATCATCCACACTTCTAGTAGTCCACATTGGGACGTACTTTATCTCCCGAAGAGGGGAGGAGCATGGATTCAAGGAGCTTACCAAACGGGACACTCGGGAACAAGTGAAGAATGCTGCACTGCCTACCTGTCTAGATGTTTAACACACAAGGACAGTACATTCCATTTATCAAAACTCACTACCACTAACTCAGTCCGATCTGATTTTGAGTATTTTCGGAGCTTGGCGTGTCTAATTTGTGGTTCACGCTGAACTCCAACAACCCCTTGGAAGCTGTTAGGGAACTTGGTATGACTAAAGTCGACTGTCCACGAAGGTGGGAACTTTGGTTGGATTTCGTGAAAATGTCAATGCGCAACTGCTCATTTACATCATATCTTCACAGAAATGCACTTTGCCAATGCTGAATAGTGTGTTGGGTTTCGCAATCAATATTCGAGTGGGAATGAGGTGATCCGCAAAACGGATTATCTTGAAGTTGAAAGAGGCTTTAGTTGAATACTTGCGAAGGGCTATCAAGAGTCATTAGTGGCTCATTGTTCATCTCAAAATTCCGAGAATATCCGCCGAAACATGCAGATCTAAATGGGAGCTAATCAAGGTCGCCATCTTGGCTACTTCAACATAACGTCCTTACATCAGCTCGATACTCGATACACACATCGCTTATAACCGTAATCTGGACTTATGAGCGCACCTGTTGCCGAGCAGCTGGCGTTCACTGGTAACAGCATTTATCACAACAGCATTGGTCACAGCGTATAAAACAAAGTTCCGCAAGACAAATTATAGCAAGGAAGCAGCGTCCGTTTTCGTTGCATCAACAAACAACAGGATGCAGTTGGTCTTGAAAGACCCTTACATGGTTTTCTTGACATGGCAACGAAAACTGAGAACAGGGGTGGTCTTTATGCTTACGCGTTTCTTCCATCGGGCTCAGACAGGAAAACTACAATTTTTCTCGACGTTATGTGTGCTATTTTCATCGGCTTAAGTGCCGTTGAAACATACCAGGAGAATCTAACGTGCTCGCATCTAACAAGCGTACCCATTCAAGGAACTTGTAAGCAGTACTGCTACATTTTGCAGAGGTCACTGTTGAAGCTGATAGAGGGTCGTATGTCCTGGCGTGTCAATGAATTTCGTTGATTTGTATATCGTATCGCTTAAATGGACCAGATGTATGCAGCTTTTGTGGTTCTGCATTGGGACAAAGTTTCAGGATGACATGCATATGGGCTTTGGTCCGTCCCTGATGGTCCTCACTGTAACTCCGAATCCCTACCAACTTTTACTTCAGCGTCATATATTGTTTGTTTCAATGTGCTGTGTTTAATTCAACTGATAAATATAAGTTCAACTTGCCTAAAACTGATTTATCTGGCGCCTGTTATCTTCATACTCGACTACTGCTATCATCACCGCCGTATCTCCTATTGGTAATGAAAGGGTAGTGAAAACACAGAGACATCCGGTAGCGTACATACCACAGAGAAAAGGTGAAACCGAACGGAGATTAACTCAATTTACCGAGTGGTCACGAAGTTGCAGAGTTGCCAGTTTGGATAAATCCTACTACTGTTACGGCTCGGCAGTAGTTAAAATTAGCCACAATGACTCGCCGACAGGGTTTTGCCCTCCGTGCATTTCAGTATTCCGATTAAACACAGACGCTTCCACATGTCATCACATGTTGACTGCACAGCACTTACCCGACAGCTGAAGAAAAGCCATGGACCAATTAAGCTTGCTCTGATGTGGCTTGGACGCTTCCCTCAAAACTAAGCACCCCCCCGATTTACGGATTGAGCACATTCTCTATTCAAGAAATTCGCGTTGCATGGCGCGCAAAACTCCAGGACCAAAGTCTTCGGAATGTGATTTATCTAAAATAATGCGGGATTATAATACACTTGGTGTATCATGGGTGGCCGTCTATTGGGTTACGCCTGCACTGAGCCTGCCAGACTACGCGACAGGGAAAAGACAGAGAACTCGGGACACGGCTGTATTGCCGGGACAAAACACACAGAGCGTCTGCCCAAATATATATGATGACTAAATGGCCACATATGGCCGTTCACTTGTTCGTTCCGTACAGTCGATGGCGCTGTTCCGGTCGTGAACAGTCTCAGGCCCACTACGCTGGTCGTGTGTTGCTATGCCGTGTTTGGTGTGATCCGTCAACTCACCTACTTTCCGGACGTGTCGAACCGATGGTGACCTTGGCGATGCGTCACTCTACGCACATGTGCTTTTTTCCTGTCTGGACGCGTCCTGACAACACTAACAAAAGCCTGTGGCTTTACACGCCTGAAATTTCAATAAATTCACCGTCAAACACAGTAGTGCTTGTGAAACTTTCCCTTAAAACCATGAGCAAACGGCTTGATCGACAAAGCCGTCAAGATGGGATAACCTAACTGTGGTGAACATTGACTCTATTCTATTCATTCTGTTTAGTGTATTTTTATATGCCTTTGTTTTACGATGCGATATATAGTACGCCCGCGATATACGAAAATATACGATATTCATTCGTCCATATTCGGACTTTTATACTTCGCGTACATTCGGTAGTTACGATACCTACCACTATTCTAATTATCACACTAACCTCAGGATCTGAGTTTACATAAACGAACAGCCATCCGAATACGCCGCAACGAGAACGAAGAACTACCTGTTACTAAAAAGAGGAAGCAGTTCTGGAGAAAAGTACAGCTAAGTATTTCCGGGATCAACAAGATGTTAGTTCCACGAACAGAACAAACAGCATGCTTCCCAGGAGGTGAAAACAGGACAGATTACTTCGTTCTACTGAACGTATTACGATTCTACTCACGCTGCAGTTGGTAGCATTGCAAGATTTTCCTTTAGGTCTTGGACTGAAAAAGTAAGTTTCTCCAGAATACATGTGTTGGTGGTTTCTTATTGACCATTTCTCCTCCGGAAACATCATCGTAAAACTCTGCACGGGGCTGCCATTTGGCTTGCAGG
>NW_008751754.1:1084513-1095112 GCF_000715545.1 Opisthorchis viverrini | reverse complement strand
GTAGACAGACCACTACAGTACCCACTAGCAGTTATCATGCGCTCAATGAACCTCTTCTACTCCTGTCATCCACTGATGAGCTCCACTTGTACGAAGAATACCTCAGTGATATTCCGCGGTAAGCACAGTATTTATCGTAGCCACGATGATTGATTTCGCAGAAGTCGAAATGTAGCTCCTGGAGAAGCTGGCGATGTACGACTCTGTTTAGCTAACATCTAACCATCCTAAATAACAACATACTCAAACGACTGGCGGGAAGAGACTGGACCTTACCGCGGTGTGAATTTTTGCGCACCTCAGCTATCTATTGGGCCATACTGGGGAGTGTCCCCGCGAAACTCGCAGTCTCTCACACCAGGTTGGTCAATCCCTAGAAGTCTGAAAAATACAGTCTCCTGACCCTCCAGATTGGGGGCTGGCACATGTGGCGACTTGTTCGGAAGTCGATTCATGCACAAGCCGAACTGAAGCAAATGATTGGCTGGTCCTAGTCACGTGATCCATACCAAAACAAACAATCACTACATTTGTGGCCCAGCTACTTAGCAGAGGTTTGCACCAATGGGTGACCGTAGGTTGGTGCCCGAGCGGGTTAAGCTTGGGAATGGGCCTGATGGTTCGCGGTTCGTGTCCGGGTGACGTCGCTTGACCTCTTTTCGACTTTCCCGGTTAACATGTTGCTTCATGGGATGCTACCCCTTTTGTTGAGTCATACGTAGCATGAAAATATGATTAACTAAGATAAAAGCGACCTAATGTCCCGAGTGCGAAGTCTTAACTATGGTTAAATATCCATGATGATGGTTAAGTTTGAATCGAGATTTCCGAAAACACAAATGTCGAGTTCCTTCCAAGCTTTTATTGGAAGAAGTAATGCGGGAAGTCAGAAAAAGATTGTGTAAGAAAGGCAGGTCGATGTATACGTTAAGGTGCGTGGATACGTTCTGTGATGTTAAGATTTCTTATTTAATAAATGTCCTATTGCACATATTTCACGTGGAGAAGCGTAGGTCCCTGCAATATATGATTGAAATTGTTTTGTGCTGTTTTCTCTTGCACTGACAGTCCATCTTTCCTTGGTTTATACGATTCAAACATTTAACTCGTTTTTTATCAGAGTCAGCGACTTGCTGTGTATCAAGTGCAAGTGTATCAAGTGTATCAAGCTGGTGTATCAAGGCCACAGTGTCCCAATGTCAGGATGATATATAAACTTGTGCCGGGCTAAAATAGTCATTCCTCGCTCGCTCCGCTTGCGGTCCGCGTGCCCACGGCATACAGAACGCCACCAGCACGGTTTCAATGATAAACCACAAATCCGCCACGCCATTTAGATTTCAACCAGTGAGAATTCGGACGACGCCGCAAGTCCCGTGATCGCGTGATCCGATGGCTGCGAAGGACGCACCGATAGTTCCGCCATTATTAACCAGAGTTAGGGCTGTCCAGGAACAAATCGGGTCTTGCGCTTAGGGCAGTCAGTGAATCCATCGGCTCCCTTAGCTCCCGAACAAAATTCCTCTGACACTTGGTCTCCAATGTATTCTTTGAGAACACATACAATTACACGTAGGCTATTTCGTTCATTCGAACGGATAACGGTTTCCTAACATGTGAACGACGGTTGATGCAAACAGCCAATATACCGGCGTCAGCTGCTAAATATGGGCTGTTCCGACTAAGCACCTTTTTGTTACCGCCAGTAATCACAATTATTTGCAGATATAGATACCTTTGGGAACCAAATGTAAGATTACACTTTTTACAACCGAGCTACATCAAAACACTGGGAATCGCATGCCCTTTATGTTCACTCCATTTGAGAAGTTTTTAACGCGGTAAATTTGCAACATATACAACAGGATTGTAATTTTTCACTTTGTTTGAGAGGGTCAATCATAAACCGGAAATCCGCCATATTGTCATTTTTGAGTCCTCCCGCCATTTGAATTTTAACCAATGAGAATGGGGATGACGCCGCATGTCGCGTGATCGCTTTTTTTCTTGGCTTGTGCACAAATGCAATTTGAACGCGCACGCTTTCTGGCTTGTGCACAACTCACCAATCAGAATGCTGGCTTGTGCATGAATCGCATGCCGACTTGTTCGCCAGCGGCTCGAAGCACAATGCATTTTTCTCCAAACCCCCCTGCGGGTGAAATAAAACTTTAACGTCGAAATGTTTCACTTCCTTGCATATATGCCCAGACTGAAAACCCCCCTCATCTGCCGTCATTTTTTGCGATTTGTTTTATTCGATCTCTTTTGAAAATTATTGGCGCACATTCGGCTTTGAACTTCGTCTGCTATGGCTTCGGAAGTGGCTTTCGTTGAGAAATTTGTGGGTGTATCGTTTTTATCCTTCACGGCATTTGAGAAGACCTTAAATCAATACATGAAGGATAACTTTGTGATATTTGTGCGTTCATCCAGTAATCGAAGCACCAACACTATTTTGCGTTACGAATGGGTGTACTACAAATGCAGCAGGCGCCCTCCAAGAAAAACGGAAAGCCGTGGAATCCGAAGAAGCTAGTAAGCCGAGCGTAATTTCTAATAAAAAAATTACGCGAAGCACCAGCTGCCCAGTGCGGTTTTGTCTACGGAGGCAAAGGAACCAACTGGCAGTGACGTCTTATTTTCTGGAACACAACCACAAACTGTCAAAGTTTCTTTACGATCGGCTTCCAGTCAATCGACGCTTAACCGAAGACGAGTTGGGCACATGCCAGGCCCTGCTGAGATATGGAACGCCGTCATCTGAGGTGCGGCAGTTTGTGGCGGATGAATTCGGAAAGATTCTTACAACTAAGGATATACACAACTACCGCCGGAAGTGTCGACCGGCTATGTTGAGTAGGTGCCTAATGGTTGGGTTTTAATGTAGCAGATGATATGCCTTCGGTCCTGGCAAAACTTCGGGAGACCGGACGCGTTCTTGTGTGTCAGGGAGAGGAAGGTCACTATAGCCACATATGTTTCTCCCGATGGCAGCAGATAGCGTTATTCCGACGCTTTCCCGACGTAGTGAATGTGGACGGGACACATGCAACAAACCGCCTTGGGTAAGTTTTTTTAAAGCATCTAATATTCGGTATTTAGATATAAACTATACACATTCTTGATAACGGACGGCATGGGAACCGGGCGTCCGGTTATGTATGCGTTCGTAGAGAGCGAGCAGTTTGCTCCCATGCGTAAACTGTTCGGCTTGTTCAAAGAAATGATGGGCGAAGCGCATCCGGTCAGGACCTTCGTAATGGACAAGTTAGCGGCGCAAATGCGTGTGGCAAGAGTCGTGTTCGGCTGTGACGTTATGATTTGCTACAATCATGTCCGCAAAGCCATCACGAAGCACGTATGTATCATTTAATATCCATGTATTTTTGGTCATAGACACATTCTACGAACAGCCGGCACATATTTCTTCACATGGCTCGCCTGGGTGATTGTTTACAGTAGGCTTTATGTTCATCGTATTACAAGCAAACAGATTCCGACAAGATCTACAGCTTCTGCGCCGAACCGATCCCCGATTTCTCTCCTACCCTACGTCTCGCTGGCTGTACTTCAAAACGACCAATATATCTCAAAATTTCAAGACGTCCATTTTACGCCTTTTCTCTGTTACAGATGGATGGGTGTGAATCGTGTACCCCTAGCCGTATGTTAGTCGTGTGTGTTGGTTAAGATCGCTCAGCTGTCTGGTACTATTGACCTAGGCCCTATGTGGCTAGTTAGTTAAGCACCGTGTACCACTAGCCTTATGTTAGTCGTGTGCGTCGGTTAAGATCGATAAACCTTGAGGTCTTTCTAGCATAATTCGCAACCTATAATGAAAAACTCTGCTTTTTGCCAGCAAACGTGCACGATGTTTAGCAAATAATTAGCGTGCACCACGGAATTTTTACTGGCAACAAAGAATCATCGACAAAAAATTGTTTGCACGAATGCGCCTACGCATGTTACTTCTCCAAAGGCCATTTAGATTTCAGAATGTTGAGGAAATTTGTTCCGGTGAAAAAATACCTGAAAGTTACGTTCATTGTATGTGAGTCACCCTTTTCAACAATTGGCGATTTTTTATCATCAGGTAACGTATTCACAGTCGGCGGTGTTTATTGACCTTGAGAATTCGCTCACTTAAACAAATCGCCATAGTAAATGATTTTCAATAATACATAAACGTATACATTATGCATAGACATTCTACACTTTAAAGTGGCAAGTCTGAAAATGCCGTAGATTTCGAGAAATCAATCTCAGTGTGCGAATAGCCAGCGGCGACTTGTTCCGTAGAAACGGCAATGCATTTGCAGTTCCCGCCGATCAACCTGCCTTGCGGCTAGGCTTTTGAACCTAAGGCCTTAGATGAAAACCCTAATCGTCCTCCTGTCTAGGTGTGGGCGCCAGGACATTCACAACCAACAATAATCTCTTGCCACATAGGCCTTCGCGTGGTGCCATCAGCCGGGCGCCTTACTTGCTGCATACGACAGGGTGGATAAGCAAAAACAGGCTACTGCTGATACCTCCCTTCTTTCTCTTCTTCCTCTCCCCACCCCATTAATATCCCTCCTTGTAGGCCAAGCATCTGGGAATAATGAATCCGTTCGTCATGCATCGGTTTTGCGTGCAGCATCTGCCCGACACATGACCCCGATATCCTCAGCTATCTCCAAATCAATCTTCAAGCCTCGACACAGCCTATCTGGCCGCGTCCAAAGCCCGCACTTTGAAGCAAGCAGGACAACAAGCTGCACTTAAACTCACACTGGACTCGCCTGGGATTGATGTGTGCTGTGTCTCAGAGATGGGAATTCGAATGCTAGCACAGTGATTGAGCTAACCGCTCCGTCAGTCTCCACTCGCTTCTGGGTGCGCACCTCTGGTGATCCAGAAGCTTCTGCGGCAGGACTAAGTCACCGGGCGGAAGTATCCTCGCTTGGCTAGATACCTGTTGATGGTTGCCCCTGTGAGGTTCGCCTGGCAACGTCTGCAAAGGAGTCTTACAGGTGGCAAGTTAATGGATGTCTGTTAATCCTGTCTGCCTGCGCCCCAACTAGCTGTAGCTCCGACGCTGTCAAAGACAGGTTTCACGACGCCCTAAATGCCCTGCTGCGGTGAGCTAAACGCTCAGACATCGCGGTGGTTGCTGGAGATATGAATGCACAAGTGTGCAAGCTTAGTGCATTTGAGACAATTAGGAAGTAGATAGGGATTGGACTCCCGTATATACAGTCAATGGGGAACGATTGCTCCAGCTGTGTACTGAGTGCAGGTTGCTTTATGCAATACTAACTTCCAAAATAGCCGAAGTCGTCTGGCCACGTGGCGTCCCCAAACGGCAGGCCGGCCACAAACTCAAATCGACCACATTGCCATCAGTTACCGATGGCGCGGATCCATAACTGACTGCCAGTCGTTTTGGAACACATTTATGGATTGCGACCACCAGCTCGTCCGGAATCGCTTTTCCTACGTTTCCCTGGCTTGCGCAAGGTGCGGACAAATCGCTTTGCAACTAAGAGACTGACAGATCCGGATGTAGGACGAATTTACCAGAATCTTCTTTTAGAGTCTCGTCCAAATGCCCCACCATCAGATTAAGACTCATCCTAGGGCGGGATTGCCACCTCTTTGCACAGTGCTGGGATTTTACCTGTGGCATGACCCAACCAGATGAGCACAAGCACTATATATCAGACCGAATGGTGGCACTGCTTAAATCTCGAAGAAATATCCCAGCCGATCCCGAACACAACCCGGTGAGAAGAGTTTTCAAACGTCAAGTGAAAGTGGTCGTGCGAGCCGGCCGTGAAGTATGGTGGACACAGAAAGCAAAAGAACTGCAAGAGGTTCAGAAAGCTGGTAATGGGCGAAGATTACTTCAGTTGATTTGTGCGACCGGTCTCCGAAGTCAACCTGTGAGTGAAACCATCAAGCATGAGAGCGGAAAGACCATCTCGAATAAAGGAGAACGCCTCGACCTGTGAGCTGAGTACTTCGAACAACTGTCATGGCCACCACCTGGCGCTCATCTAGGGCCCACAGGTGAAGTAGAACCACGGACTGTAAACGTGGAACCACCTAAGGCTTTGGAGGTTTATGACTACATATGTTCTTTCAAGCGCCACCAAGCTCCTGCTTAGGATGACCTCAGAACTGCATTGTTCAAAGACGGCAGTTAAATCATTAGTCAGTCGTTGCCTGATTTGTTGCCCTGCATTTAGGAAAAGAGGCTGCTCCGAACAACTGGGGAGGGTCGGTGACAGTGCTCACATTCGAAAAAGGGGCTCAGGTCGCATCTGATAATTTGAGACACCTATGGCGTCAAGGTGGTACACTCAGCATCAGACTAAAGTGGAGACTGTTTTGCTGTATGGCTGTGAGACCTGACCTATTCAAGCAGCGGGACTGAGACGTATTCAGTTGTTCGACAACCATATTCATAGAACTATAGATTGTGCGGGTTGATTTCAGCGAATCCGTAAGGAGGCAGTTAGAAAGCGAGTCCTCAATTGTGCAACGGGTACTTCAGTTAAAGAATGTGTCCAGCACTAGAAGCTGTATTGGTTAGGCCGTGTATTGCGAATGCTGAACCATCATTTGCCGAAAACAGTGCTATTTTCATGCCCAATTCAGAGCGATGGAAGCAGAGAGGTGGCCAATCCTTGACTTGGCAGAGAAGTATGAAGGAGGTGACGAAACGCTTGTGTGCTGTTGATGCTGCTTGCCTTCCAGAATGTTGACCGTGTGATCTTCACTCCGTCTGGTTGGGAAAAATACAAGAGATGGCTGCCAATCGATGTCAGTGGCGTTCTTGTTGTCAGTTTCCATCCAGGTTGCCTGATTGAATGCCTGGAGGTGTAGGCACCTCGGAATGATCGCGTTAAGCTATAACTAAGTTACCTTCTCGTTCACCTTTATTCTTTTCATTGCAATAAGGCTTTCAAATAAATCATGGTTGTACGGCTGTGAAGCATCGGTGTTGAATACCGATGCCACGCTGTCGATGATGATGATTGAAAATGATGGTGACACCGATGATGATGATAATTACAAACCATTGAGGCCAAGGCTCGCCGTACTTTATAACCAGCGCGAAATCGATGAAAAAAGAGCCTTTGGGTCCATTACGCTGGCCCAAGGACATGTTTATTTATTGGCAGTTTTATAGTTGATCAATTGAACAAGCGGCTGGATAAAATTCACTAACTGTATATTTTTTCATCGCAGACGCGAGAAATGAGATTCTTTTAGACACTACTATACGGTTAATCACGGAACTCGTTCATCGTTGGCTAGAAAATGAACGTCAGAAAGTTTGGAAATTCCTGATGAGGGCCATTAAGGGTGACAAGTTGATTGCTGCAATTTTTCCACATAATTATTATTTTAACTTGAAAACGCTCTGTTAATTACGTGACGTAATTGCTTGTTTCCTTATCTCTCGGGCTAATGCATCACCCTTCCGTGACTGCTCAAGTTTAAAGACTGAACTGTTCTATTTTGTACAAAACTGAATCTACCTCAATCGGTTTTCTATAGACGATTTGTTTGCATTTCGTTTCCGGGCTTGTTGTTGAAAATTTGTCCCACTTTGAGCTGAACAACAATCTTCCCGTTTAATTCGTCCGATAGCACACTGCCATTTGTGCGCCATCCTGTGTTGCCAACTGCCCAAGGTTCAGTCTGGCCGTAAGCCTTTCTACAGTTATCCTCACGATTCGTTGTTAATTTCCTATAGAACCACGGTCTACCTATGTATACTTTCTCCCCAAGTCCAATTCAATATATTGTTCACTGCCCAAATGTGACTATTACAAACGCAGGTAAAGTTCGGAGAATTCGTCTTCGCCGCAATTATTAATGACCGTCCGTTGGTGGACTAGACTACACGTTACCTGTCAGATAGGACACCCAGATCGTGCTTTTAGGATGACTATTCAATTCCCTGCCTTGGGATCATGGTCTTAGCACAGGATCGCACACGCTTATTTATATCCAGAAAGGTAATATTACGGGGAGAGTGGTAGTAAATGGGTTGTGACGACACTTAAGCATAGTTTTAAGCATAGTTGGCTTATTATATTAGCCTACGATGGGCTGAATTCGCGCGTCGGACGTGGTTTGTAACTGAGGGACAGATAAGAAAGCTTGATGCCCTTCGAATGTCTGAATACCCCTCGGTTTAAAGGCCCTCAATTAGAGCAGCAATTCTGGACATATTCCACACAGGCTCGGACGCGGTCTAACTGGGAAAGCCGGATATGGATTTCTATGCAGAACCATTAACATAAGACATCGATTCACAAAATATACAAGCCTTGACTGTAGGTACTCGTTCACAACCATTGTTTCACTTGGATTAAACAAATTGGAATCAAATGGGTAAGCAGGCCACAAATGCGACAGCCGCACATGCATAAAGGTGGCCACAAAATTGGCGGAATCACCTGAATGTGAGATGAGTGGAGTGGTAGGGACAAACGAACGCCACTTCACATGCACGCACTAAACAAAAAAGTGGAGCGGGGTTACAAATATGACGGAAGAAACGTGGAGGATTTTAAACGTCAAAGTGACGAGCAATAAAAGGATCTCTTGCAGAAGACAAACGCCTGTGCATTGAGCCATCCCTCACAGTGGCAAAGTATCTCTTCCTTGTGTTTCATCAGTTACTAATTGAACATAAACTTCCTTCAGTTTGGAAGGAAGCAATTTGCGCAGCGATCTACAAATCTGTTAGCTGCCTACGGCCGTAGTACCAGGTTCACTAATGATGGCGGCTCACAGCCAGAAGACACAGCTCCCAACCCCCACATCTATCGAAGCCGGCAAAACTGTACCACAGACAACCACAGGTTGTTCAGTAGTCCTAAATGATATATCTTTGCGTCCGCAACCTGGCAACACTCTCCCCTTACAACTACCAGTAGAATCTCAGGTCCTGAAAGACCTGGAAAACCTCAGAATTCGTCTACACAATATGGAAAGTGAAATGTCTTCCTTGCGAACCCTACACGCGATTGCATGTCTCCTAAATCCTGATGCAACATGTGATCCTACGAACTTAGAAAAAGCGTCTATTTCAATTGTCACGATTGCGTCAGAGATTTGTCAACGCATCGAATGTCGGCATCAGGCCCTGGTATTCAGCGCAGCTGATCGAACTCCGCTTGAGCACACCAAAACTGCCATCTTGACAGCATGCGGCATGCTGGATACCATGTGCACAGTTCGGCGGCTCCGAAAGTCAAAACCATCTGTGTTGCGCCATGATAATGCAATTTCGGGATGAAAAGGATGCCGCGCGTCTTCTAACATCCCAGGCTCTTCTCACCTCCACGGAAAAATTCCACACCATAAAACTCAAAGCTGCCCGTACTCGAATGCAAAGACAGCTTACCCAAAAGTTACCTCAACTTGTTGCCCAATCTACCACCAGTAGTTGCGTGGATGCTCCCAAGGTACCCCTAAGCTCTGAGTGCTCCGTGATTACTCCCAGCGCTGAATCTACACCCAACCATCCAGCAGCGTCTAACTTCGTAGCCTTAGAAAACCCTGAGTCCTCCATCGCCCCTGCAAATGGACTCTGCTTCATCATCCATAAAAACTGCAAACGCCCCCATCAGCCCAGTACAACTCTCTGCTAGTGTTGAAATGGCTGATACGGAATGTCTCACAACCAGAGTAATGACTACAATAGTTGTTTACAGCAATCGCTCTCGTCACAAACCCCCGACCAACTGTCTCTCCGTGCTCCACCTCCTCCAAAATACGCCATCGGGCTCCAGTACCCATTGTCAAGGCCGCGGTACGAAGCGCACCGTAAATTGCATCCCCGAAAACCTCATGTTGTTGTACCTACACTTGTTGCACCATCAAATACCAGTACGTACGTCAACGCTTCTACGCTACATATATGCTCTAAGGGCTTATTGACTGCTCCAAGCACGAGACCCACACCAGACTACTCAGAAGCATCTCGCTTCATGGCCTTACAGGACCCTGAGCCCTTTATCGCCTCTACAATTGGACTCTGCTTCACCATCCGTGAAAAATACAAATGCCCCCATCAGCCCAGTAGAACTCTCTCCCGGCACTGAATCGACTGACAGTGCACGTCCCCCAGCCAGAGCATTGAATACAGAAGACGTTGACAGCACTCGTGCTCGTCACAGACCCCCTGACCTGCTGTCCCTCCGCGTTACACCTCTGCCAAAATACGCCTTCGGACTCAAATATCTACTGTCAAGGCCGCGATACGTAAAACGCCCTCGAGAATCTATCCCTTGTTGTTATCAATCTAACCGCACCTTGCTTCGGCCTCCCCATAACTACATGACAAATACACCAAACCACGCGTACCGCGAGTTCAGCAAAAACCCCACATCCGCACATACCGGCGGCCAGCTCAGGCCCTTATGCGCCTCCACCATCCCACACACCGACTTCCGTTTCAACTTTTGACCATTTTCGGACGACTCCCATTGCCAAAAGGTAGTTGATGATTCATTTGCTCCCGCGACTTGCCTCTTCCAGTGGCTGTTTGCTGTTCGCTTGTTCGAAATGAATTAGCTGTTTTACTGG
>NW_008751754.1:1080560-1081461 GCF_000715545.1 Opisthorchis viverrini | reverse complement strand
CCCTGCTGGCCTCCCGGGACTGGAACGACTTCTTTCTCTCGTCAGACACACAACGGATTTGTGATATCTTCTACCAAAACCTATTGACCTCTCTCTACCTTGCCTCTACCATTAAGAGTTTTTACCCTGGTATCTCTCGACATGATAAGCTATTGAAAACCTTGGACAATAAAATACGCCGAGCCGGCAGAAAATATAGGAAATCTTGGGATTTCTCATTAATACTCCCCATCAACAAGCTCTCAACTGACCGAGAGTCCTTAAGGTTATCTCTCGACTGCCGAGAAGCGAGCGCCGCTCTCAGGGGCCCTTCTAGCTGTAAATTACTCGGCCGCCTATTTCGTAAATGGCTGCCAGCTTCACTTCTTTGAGACCGTCACAGCAGCTTACGACGTTGGATACTCCATTGTAACAGCCTATCTAGACATCCAAAAAGCCTTCGACCAGGTCCCCCACGCCTCCGTGCTACACAAACTTAGCACCATTGACATCACGGGAATCTTATTTCAGTGGTTCGCCTCCTATTTATCAGACAGGAGGCAAATGACGCAAATCGGGGACATAAAATCATCTCCCCTACCGGTCACTAGCGGAGCCATCCAAGGAAGTGTGCTAGGCCCCCAAATGACGCCGGGGACATAAAATCATCTCCCCTACCGGTCACTAGCGGAGCCATCCAAGGAAGTGTGCTAGGCCCCATCTTTTTCTTACTTACTATCAATGACGTCTTCGGCGCCCTACAGAGATATCTCGGCCTCAGATACTCCTGTACTTTTAGCTTTTCCCACCAGGTGCAATTTCAGGTTGCAAGAGCGCGCAGACTCAGTTCAGTTATAATGCGCTCACGCCACCTTCCAGACACGATGGTTGCAATCTTTAAGCTATGCGTACTACCAATGCG
>NW_008751754.1:1076141-1078190 GCF_000715545.1 Opisthorchis viverrini | reverse complement strand
CTGTTCCATTCCTCCCCTCAACCATGCCTTCTTGCCTGCTCGTTTCATTGACCCCAACGACCACCATGACATTCATCCCAATTTATTGGACTACTCGTTCGAATTGAACCACCCATGTGTCCCCATTCAACCTCACCCCCTCACCTGACATCCCAACAACAGTGCAACCAGTGCGTCTGCTTGCTCTCAGATTGCACCATATTTTTGAGACTAAACTTGCCGGGTTCCCCAATTCGAATTATCCCATCTCCACCTTCACGTTTGCTTGTTATGACTCCGGCCATGTTCTCAACCGCCCGAGGTCACTCATGGCCGGCAATGGTTTTCCAGTTTTACTTCATGTCAGCCGACTGAGTCTTTGAATTAGTCGGACCTCATCCCTATTGTTCCATACAAGTTGCAAAAGAAACATATTATTATTTAATCGAGTACCTCCCACTGTTTATGACATTGTCCCCTTTTCGCATGATCCTTACTACCCGCAAACCCCCTATCGTACCACAGCCTGACTGTAAACGCATGATCATGCCACTAATGACCCACCTGCGGATCGCGCAAGTTGAAGGAGAGCATTCTGCAAAGAGTCATCTTAATTCACAACTCGATATCCCTAGCTCAAAATGATCCTTGTCGAAACGCTCTCAATGGGCACACCTGCCTCTGTTAATGCAGAGTTTAACTGGATCCAAAGTCGAAGAGTTCATTGGACGCTGAGCTTTTTGACTTCCCAAAAGCATTCCATCGAGTCTCGCACATTTCACTGCTCACGAATCACAAGTCTTATGAGATGCATGAACACGTTACACGCCGATTTAAGACATCCCCATCGGACGGAAAATTTCGATCGAAGGTAGACTAGAAGTACTTTTCCATGGAAACGGTCTGCATTTGTGTGCCTTAAGACTTCGTTTTGGGACCACTACCGTTTCCGATCTACTTCAATGACCTTCCAAAGGTCCTCCCAAGTACGTGTCCACTTTATGCGGATGACCTAAAACCCAGGAGTTTTAAAGCCAGCACCCTGCAAAGAAATGGAGGCATTGCAAAGGAGTGGTCGCTGGACTGAAACGACGAAAAGTGCGATCGCATGTCGTTCGCAGGAGGTTCAAAGAAGGCCTCATTAGTTGAGAATGGACCGGAGGACATTATAACAATGTATATTGAAAACCAGCGGGTAGTCAGGCATGACCACAACTTTACGGCGGGGTTTATGGATTTCATGGAGCGCGTGGAAAAGGGGCGGTATCATAAATGTTGGGCGTTATCCGGCGAGACCTTCGTCACCTCTAAAGCGTCACGTTCGAAAAGCACTGTTGATACTGCATCCAGGAGAGTAATATTTTTGATGAGGGAAGATCAACACGTTAGAATTGAAGGTGGTGGGCAAAATAAAAACGAGGGAAGTGAAAAGAAGAGTCGACCCACCTAACATATGACAAAAAACTGCGAATTGCGGAGAAACGGGAAAGAGAACAACGGATCTGGTGAAGATTTGGCGTAAACCAGCCGGTTGAATTGAACTAGAACCAAAAACCGCCACTGAAGTCCCGTCGATCTGGACTGCCAGGCTCGTGGCCAGGGTCACCAAAAGCAAAAGCGGAATGATGGAGTGTAAGAACTAGGAATTTTAACTAATGGTAGCAGGCTCTAGACTTTCTGCAAAATCAACCGACTTCTTCACAGCGCGTTCCATATCTTTTCGCTCTTTTCTGTGGACGAACTATTATCCTATTATACTGTACCTTGCGATGTACTCGGCAGATCCCTTTGAATCCTCCCGTGAATCAACGGCGACATGCGGTAATTTTCCTTGTCATCTGACTACTCATACTTACACCCGTTTGTTATAACCCCGTATTGTTTCCTTGCTGCTCGTTTTCCTTACTGCATTCCCACCTAGGGTCTTCTATCCCTCAGTAACTGATGCCAATATTTTGTTGCCCCTGTCATTGTTTGCAAGTTCGTCTCGATTGCACCTATTTTCGAGCGTTCACTCCGACGGAAGAGGGGATCGACTGGGTATGAAACCGAGAATCCTCGGACAACCGG
>NW_008751754.1:1071859-1075807 GCF_000715545.1 Opisthorchis viverrini | reverse complement strand
CGGGCGTCCACTCCGCCGGAAGGGCGGATCGACTGGGTATGAAACCCAGAATCCTCGGACAACCGGCAAACCTGCCATCCGCTACACCAACCTGACGCCCGGAACGGTCTATCACTTTGTATTAGCTATGTACGGCACCCGCCAGATAGCCTTTGGCGAGATTTGTTTTAACCGGACGTAACCGCGTAATCTGACTTGTCACGTGACATGAGCCGCCGCGTCGCACCGCCGACCGAAAGACAGCCCCTCACATCTCAAACGTACTGATTTCTGCGCCGTTATCACTATATACGGCGGACTCACACAGCCCCTGTATGTATGTTCGTACCCCGTTTAGCGCTTCTTGTTGTTACTCCTAGAAATCCATGCTACATCAGTGACTATGTTCCGTTCCAGCTGACTGCGTCATTATTGGTTGTATGTTTGCCAAATTCATGATGCTTACCAATCCGTTTGTCTGTAGAACTAGTTGCTGTCAGTCCTCAATACATCATCTGCTGCCCACGTCTGTCTGCTCCCATTGACTACTGGCTACGAGCTGAGAATAAACCAATGGCCGCAATCGCCTGGATCTGTTGCATTTTGCGCGGCGACTTTAAATTTAACAAAGATTTGGATAAACTGCCCCTAAGTGAACAAAACACGCCATTGGTAGCTTCAAGTTATGGTAGCCTACAGCTTTAATTGACTAAAGATCCCGGCCTGTTGCGTGCATATTGCATGCTGGATCATTGCGGGAATTCAACTGAACGGTTATTTCAAGAGATGTTTGCAAACAGTAATTTTTTTACTGTAAAACAACCCCGAGATAATAGCCCTTCGACCGGTTAGATACTGTCCCTGTTGTCCCCAGTTGGGTACTTTCTTATCCAAATGTAGGAGATCTACTCAACTTCGTCGGATACACCCAGGGCAGATTCGGTAAATTATTCTGAAAAAAGGAACAGGACAGAAAGAAGTGAACAATCCCGCAGCGAGAGTTTGTGCATGAACCCTGGCAACCGTTTGCCAGAACCCGAACAGCCATAAAAAAATGGTGGTTTCTTTTATCGGGCAAATTTTTTTCTGCTGTAATAGATTTTCGTTCGGTTCAGCCTTATACGTCGGTTCTGGCCTGTATCTGCAAACCACAAAAAGAGGAAGGGCACTTCATGTCGACAACACTGTACGCAGTTTGATGCGTTCCGTTATGGAAAATAAGGAATTATGAGAAAAATAATTCAAAAGTTCTCCGGATTTGTTAACCGGCCTTGGATGGATAGTCGTTTATGTTAGGAAATTGTTGTTATTCTGTCCGTCTTCCTTTGACCCTTATCACATGGTTGTAGATTTGGGAGCGATATTAGGGCCAATTAATGCTGGAGAGTCACGGAAGTGCACAAGCTCAACTACCGCATCAAGAATGCAGTGTGCCAGCGGGCACTAAACAAAGAGTCATTAGTGTGACCAAGTCCAAATTCTCTCGCCAAATACCTGCAGTGATGCACCTGGCTTGCAGTTTTTGGCCAGAAAAAAATCTCGCTTACATTTGGTGGAAGCATATTTTGAGACGCGCACATGCCACAGCTGACGTCAGTGCAAATCCGAAACACGATGTCAGTCAACAAATATATCACGCCTCATCTGTAAGTCTATGCCATCGTGGTTGGCCGTGCAAGGTTTCAGTCCGCACGCGTGCTGGAATTTCCTTCCGTTAATTTTTCCCGGAACAGGTTCCATTTTTGATGTTTCCTTCAGTTCTACCCAGGGTTTCAAACAAGCGATCAGCAGAATCGTGGGACGTGGATTCTCGTCTGGTGAAAGGTTCGTTCTTCGCTTTTGTTCTTCATTTAACCGTTGGTTGCAATTTTGGTTTTCCGATGAGCTTCAGTAGTGTTTATCCACCAGTGGTCCTCTAACTATGACCTGGCTAACCAGGAGGGCGTACCCACACTCTGGAATGTCAGATCAAACTCACACGGAGTTCACGAGTCAAAATTTGCTCATAATCTCAGCCAGTAATTTGAAATCCGGGAGACGTAAGATTTCACAGGAGGATCGATGCTATCCGATCATACACAGCTGGTAGCGGGAGGTGGAAGTAGATGGGCAAGGCGGTAGATGCCATAGTCACAACTGGTTCTACGAAAAATGTATGAACAAACGCCAAGAATAATTTGTAACTTATAGTCAACAATAGCGCAATCGGCAGAAGAAAAAATCAGTTGTTTCTGGGGAGCAAAAATGGTTGGGTACCAACCGGTATGCAGACATCCGGATACGGATGTCGACGCCGTGTGAGTATGAGGAGATAAAGGTGCGTTGGAAAATTTCTAAAAGTATTTTCAAAATCACCATGGAATTCAAACTACATGGAAATACAGGTTTTCGTTGAGGTTGTCATTAATTAAATAGACCTGTATAAGCTGGGGACATGAATAGACTACACGTGCCATGAACAAAAACGGCATGCTAACGAACACTATCAGCAGTAAGTTAACAAAAAAGGGTTTTCGGGCCAAGCCGGAACTTTTGGATAGCATGCTTGCCTACCATCAAAAAGTTCACGTTCGATCCCCGGTCTGCCCACTTTTCTGTCGGAGCAAGCCCCCGAAATCGGGTAGAGTTGACGTGAGGTTGCAAGAGGATACGGACAGGCGGCAAAATCTGGACAGTGCTAGCCAGAGGGTATGCATACCTTGGACCGGGGCTAGGAAACTGTGGAAGGTATTGACAGGGGAGCAAAACGGCGCTACTGCAGACAAGTGCGAGTCACAGTGCTAATTGACTAGCCAAACAAATGGGAAAAATAACCGCTAAATGCGGCTGACCAATGGGACGAGCTACAACGCTCACCCCGACTTCGGCCCTGCAGGAACACTTTCGTGAGTTACATAAGGGGTGGGAAATGCTTTGATGAATGGCGTTTAATGTCTCCTAGACCGGCACTCACCACCGGAGCAAAGAACCATGCACTCCCTACAACACCGAAAAGCCGGTACTATTCTTCACTGTTGACGGGCGCGGTGCGTAACACGGGTACAATTATACTTTTGGACCTACATGACTCCATTGGAGCGCGGCGTCATCCGTTCACAAGCTTAAGAGGCACCTCAAGGTGCTATTGCTTGCTAGATCCTCATTTGAAAGTCGGTCATACGGACACAGCATTCCTAATGTTGAACCAGGAATTACACACAAACCAAATATGTGCACTTGAAACGTCGTATCACAGCCCGAAGGTCATTGTAAACATCACAGCATTCTTTGTTATCCGTCAAACACACGTGCAGACGCTCGGATTATTTCTTTACCCGCTCATTTTCTGGTCCTACCGTTTTCCGCGTTCACCCGCCGGGACCGCTACTTGGTCAGACTAATAGCCTGAACTCATTAGGCAGACGTCTTCTGACACGCAAATCGTGAGCTAAGTTGTATGCGGAGGGAATGCGCCATCACCATCTCTCTGTTGGGTAATACCGTTCGAGCCCTGCACTATCGCCCTCGCGGACAGACACTGGTTATACAATGGGCAGCAATACCAATTTAGAGCAAACATGTAGTCATCCAGATGCTTCTCCTTTAACTATCTCTTCATGGTGACGACACTTTCTGTGTCAAGATTCTGGACGCAGCTTTTCCGTAGGTTTCCCCTGCCTGCAATCTGTAGTGAATCTAACTTGTCAGCACCACCATAAACTCACCGAAGGGAATCGGGCACGGTAACTTAAAAATAAATCTAACAAATCGCGCGGTAAAATCAGTCTTCCACCTTCAGCCACTCTACAGAAACTGTGATTACTGACTGACCCGGGGCTAGGAGCCATCTGTCCCTACTGATTGCTTCCAGATTGCTTCCAGCAATCTGATATCTCCAGCTAAACACGGATTTCCCCCAATCCGCTCTTGCGTGACAAACATGCTTGTGTTTATGGGCAGCTCAACCCAAGCCAAGGACGAAGGACTCAT
>NW_008751754.1:1067002-1070391 GCF_000715545.1 Opisthorchis viverrini | reverse complement strand
AATAGTGAGAAAATTTTCAAGCTCAGAGCACACACATTCATTAGACAAATTTTTCTCTCATTTCGGGTAGCAGCTGCGTGGAATGACCTTTCTCCGACGGTTGTCCACGCTACTTCTACAACCCAGTTTAAAGCACTATTAGACATTTATTTATGCGAATCCTCGCGCTGGCAAGCATACTGCCCCGCGCTGGGAACATAAAGAACAGTGCTACATCCTTTTTTCACGTGTGCCTTTCAGGTGAACGACAGCCACTGACCGACAAGAAGAAAACCGACCCGGGAATCTTGGGCAAAAGCCTCGATCCTGTGTATCGATCCGTGAATCCGTGAATACTGAAGCTCGTGACCTCAAGGCGGAATTTTAAACAGTTGCGTTGCATAATGAGGCTGTCAGCACGGTATGTTCCCTTCGTGCAAGTCGTCTTTTGTTCGTTCGGTTGTTATTGGAATTAACTTGGATTACATGGCTACCTCGTAGGGTTATTCGATTATGGCACTTGAGTGCCATGCAGCCTGTTGTCTCAAGCACGGCGCGGTTGGTAATGAGGACGGACGTTTCGTTATAACTCAGATACCGTGAGTTTAGTTGATGAGGCCGATTACTCTGGGACGTAATCAGTTAGCCGGTAAATATGAGTCAGATAATATAAGGATACAACCTTTGGTTTCATCCGGCTGCAGTGGGTTCGGAAGATTTTTGGAAGAAAAGCGAAATTTTTTTTTTGTTTGCCACCTTTGACCTTCCTTAGCCGCCGGTAGCAGGCGTAACGTGCCACCCCCTATTTGCCACCTTTGGCCATTTATAAGCACCGATAGCGTGTTTACTGGGTAGCCATGTTTGTATAAATTTTCATGCTCAAGTTTTGAACCCACAGGACGTTCTATGGGTTTAGCCGGGCTCCCTTAGTAACTGCCGTCAGCAAGATTGAACCACAAAATCGAAATGCCTGCGCCTCTTTTCATCGGCAATAGTTGGTGCAGTGGACGGGTTCTTGTAAAATATTTGAACATGACTTCAGAGTTATACACGTGTAGGCGGTTAATGGCGTTAACGTGGTAAAACAAATTTTATGGTAGTTTGAGATCCAGCAGTTCTTCACAGGACTGCGATACCATTATTAAAAGTGTTCCACTCAGAACTTCTGTTATTTCCATACGCCAGGAGGTTACTAGTCTTGGAGGCTATTTTGACCATAGTATGCTGGACAACGCAGCCAATTTCTTAAACGCGATGCCGAAATTGGGACTAGGCCCGTGGCGGGTGCGGTCATTTGTTGGAGTAGCGTCATTCGAAGAGAAGATATGAGCTACTTCTGCGTCGCATAATTACACTGCGACGGTGTGACAGAGAGAGCCTGAGGTAAACAGCAAGGTATAAAGCTGCGTTAAGCTTGGGGACAGTTACTGAACCCCTCCATCAGACGGGGCTAACGAGGAACAGCAGCCGGCAAAACAAACTAGGAGAAAACAAAGTACAAAAACATGACGGATAGTGGCAGGGGGTATTCAGACGTAGGTCTACAAACAATCATTTCGGAGGGTCAGAAACGCTTGGATGTTGCGAGCATATGGGGGTATACTTTATCGGAATCACTTCGCGGAGAGAACTATCGGGTATTTAATGGATTTGGGCGTTCGGATATTATAGCGTTTCTGACGTCAACTAGTGTTGATATCGGTGTCAGCTAGTCATCGGGCAGGAGTCTACAGTCTGCCGAGGTCACATTGGTGATATCGTATTCGTTCGAGGCAGCTGATACGGGTCCAACTGATGCGGTGGACGAGAAGTGCACCGCACTTTATAAACAACAGACCAGTAGGTAGTGCGGGGATGCGTCGAACTGCATGCAGTGTCATCTGGTGGTACGGTGAACGGTAAAATCGAAATTTGCTAACCAGGATTCAACCGATTGCCTGACCGAAACCAAATATGTAGGTTACCCCAGACAGACGTTGCGGACGAAGCCAGGACCCACCGTCATCACTGTGGACAGCATGACATCAGTTTTCAATCCCGATGATTCGCTGTCATACAGCGGTGACTTATCGGTGATGAAAGAAGTAAAAGTGGTGGTGGAATGGGGTTGTTGATAGCTAACTACATAAACCTCCAGACACTCACTCAAGCAACCTGGATAGAAACTGACAACGAAAACTGTATACATCAATTAGCAGCTGTATCTTGCGGCGTCTCCAACAAGACGCAGTAGGGATCACCCGGTTGTCACCCCTGAAGGCAAGTGGAACCGACAGCAGCCAAACATTTCGTAATATCCCTCAGCCAGATCAAGGATTGGCCACTTTTCTGCTTCCATCGCTCTGAATTGGGCGTGGAAAGTAGCACTCTTTTCGGCAAAGGATGGTTCAGCGTTCGCAATACACGGCCTAACCAACACAGCTTCTAGTGCTGGACACATTCTTTAATTGAAGTACCCGTCGCACAACCGAAGACTCGCTTTCTAACTGCCTCCTTACGGATTCGCACAATCTATAGTTCTATGAATATGGTTGTCGAACAACTGAATACGTCTCAGTCCCGCTACTCGAATAGGCCAAGTCTCACAGCCATACAGCAAAACAGCCTGCACTTTAGTCTGATTCAGGGATATACCACCTTGACGCCATAGGCATCTCAAATTATCAAACGCGACCCGAGCCTTGCAGATTCGTGCATTCACCTCATCTGTCACACTACAGTCAGAACTAATACAACTTTCAAGACACGTAAAGTGCTCCTCTCCCTGGATTGTAAGGGGCGTGTTCAGTGACTGCACGTCCAAGAGCATGACCTTACACTTTGTGGGCGCAAAGTGCATACCAAAGGATGGGATGACTCTGGTTTAGTTCATCAAAAACATCTGCGCTTCTCCTCTTCGAAGAAGAGAACGAAATCGTCTGCGCCCTCCCGATCGACAAGGTTTTCTTCACAGGGCATTTGAACACCAGGGTTTTGGAGGCATTCCAGCGTTCATCTTATGATTTCATCGCTCACGAAGTCAAAAAGGAATGGATAGAGCAAGTATCCCTGACGGATACCGCTTCGTGTACGGAAGCTTTTGGAGAGCTCGTCGTATACTCACACATGGAATTCTGAGAATACAACGAACGTATTATGTTTCCAAACTTCCGGGGCATTCCTTTGTGGGAAGCATGTGAAGAAAAACACACCGGTCAACCGAGTCGAATGCGCCTCGAAAATTCGGGAATACTAGAAATGTGGGTCGTTTGTACGTATGTTGTTGTTCTAGCACCTAACGGAGCGTGAATGTTTGGTCGACGCAACCCCTACCATTCCGGGATCCCGCCTGCTGCTCTCGAGGCAGTATTTTACGAGCCACTATATGACGACGAAGCAAAAGCTGGCAGTCTCGTTACAGCCGGTGTTAA
>NW_008751754.1:1011880-1064385 GCF_000715545.1 Opisthorchis viverrini | reverse complement strand
ACGTTCTATGGGTTTAGCCGGGCTCCCTTAGTAACTGCCGTCAGCAAGATTGAACCACAAAATCGAAATGCCTGCGCCTCTTTTCATCGGCAATAGTTGGTGCAGTGGACGGGTTCTTGTAAAATATTTGAACATGACTTCAGAGTTATACACGTGTAGGCGGTTAATGGCGTTAACGTGGTAAAACAAATTTTATGGTAGTTTGAGATCCAGCAGTTCTTCACAGGACTGCGATACCATTATTAAAAGTGTTCCACTCAGAACTTCTGTTATTTCCATACGCCAGGAGGTTACTAGTCTTGGAGGCTATTTTGACCATAGTATGCTGGACAACGCAGCCAATTTCTTAAACGCGATGCCGAAATTGGGACTAGGCCCGTGGCGGGTGCGGTCATTTGTTGGAGTAGCGTCATTCGAAGAGAAGATATGAGCTACTTCTGCGTCGCATAATTACACTGCGACGGTGTGACAGAGAGAGCCTGAGGTAAACAGCAAGGTATAAAGCTGCGTTAAGCTTGGGGACAGTTACTGAACCCCTCCATCAGACGGGGCTAACGAGGAACAGCAGCCGGCAAAACAAACTAGGAGAAAACAAAGTACAAAAACATGACGGATAGTGGCAGGGGGTATTCAGACGTAGGTCTACAAACAATCATTTCGGAGGGTCAGAAACGCTTGGATGTTGCGAGCATATGGGGGTATACTTTATCGGAATCACTTCGCGGAGAGAACTATCGGGTATTTAATGGATTTGGGCGTTCGGATATTATAGCGTTTCTGACGTCAACTAGTGTTGATATCGGTGTCAGCTAGTCATCGGGCAGGAGTCTACAGTCTGCCGAGGTCACATTGGTGATATCGTATTCGTTCGAGGCAGCTGATACGGGTCCAACTGATGCGGTGGACGAGAAGTGCACCGCACTTTATAAACAACAGACCAGTAGGTAGTGCGGGGATGCGTCGAACTGCATGCAGTGTCATCTGGTGGTACGGTGAACGGTAAAATCGAAATTTGCTGACCAGGATTCAACCGATTGCCTGACCGAAACCAAATATGTAGGTTACCCCAGACAGACGTTGCGGACGAAGCCAGGACCCACCGTCATCACTGTGGACAGCATGACATCAGTTTTCAATCCCGATGATTCGCTGTCATACAGCGGTGACTTATCGGTGATGAAAGAAGTAAAAGTGGTGGTGGAATGGGGTTGTTGATAGCTAACTACATAAACCTCCAGACACTCACTCAAGCAACCTGGATAGAAACTGACAACGAAAACTGTATACATCAATTAGCAGCTGTATCTTGCGGCGTCTCCAACAAGACGCAGTAGGGATCACCCGGTTGTCACCCCTGAAGGCAAGTGGAACCGACAGCAGCCAAACATTTCGTAATATCCCTCAGCCAGATCAAGGATTGGCCACTTTTCTGCTTCCATCGCTCTGAATTGGGCGTGGAAAGTAGCACTCTTTTCGGCAAAGGATGGTTCAGCGTTCGCAATACACGGCCTAACCAACACAGCTTCTAGTGCTGGACACATTCTTTAATTGAAGTACCCGTCGCACAACCGAAGACTCGCTTTCTAACTGCCTCCTTACGGATTCGCACAATCTATAGTTCTATGAATATGGTTGTCGAACAACTGAATACGTCTCAGTCCCGCTACTCGAATAGGCCAAGTCTCACAGCCATACAGCAAAACAGCCTGCACTTTAGTCTGATTCAGGGATATACCACCTTGACGCCATAGGCATCTCAAATTATCAAACGCGACCCGAGCCTTGCAGATTCGTGCATTCACCTCATCTGTCACACTACAGTCAGAACTAATACAACTTTCAAGACACGTAAAGTGCTCCTCTCCCTGGATTGTAAGGGGCGTGTTCAGTGACTGCACGTCCAAGAGCATGACCTTACACTTTGTGGGCGCAAAGTGCATACCAAAGGATGGGATGACTCTGGTTAGTTCATCCAAAAACATCTGCGCTTCTCCTCTTCGAAGAAGAGAACGAAATCGTCTGCGCACTCCCGATCGACAAGGTTTTCTTCACAGGCTATTTGAACACCAGGGTTTTGGAGGCATTCCAGCGTTCATCTTATGATTTCATCGCTCACGAAGTCAAAAAGGAATGGATAGAGCAAGTATCCCTGACGGATACCGCTTCGTGTACGGAAGCTTTTGGAGAGCTCGTCGTATACTCACACATGGAATTCTGAGAATACAACGAACGTATTATGTTTCCAAACTTCCGGGGCATTCCTTTGTGGGAAGCATGTGAAGAAAAACACACCGGTCAACCGAGTCGAATGCGCCTCGAAAATTCGGGAATACTAGAAATGTGGGTCGTTTGTACGTATGTTGTTGTTCTAGCACCTAACGGAGCGTGAATGTTTGGTCGACGCAACCCCTACCATTCCGGGATCCCGCCTGCTGCTCTCGAGGCAGTATTTCGCGAGCCACTATATGACGACGAAGCACAAGCTGGCAGTCTCGTTACAGCCGGTGTTAAGCTGATTCCTTGTGGTTACCACACTCACTACGAGCCCCTTTTTTGAAGGTGAGCACTATCGCCGACTCTCCCCAGTTGGCCGGAGCAGTTCGTTTTTTCCCAAATGCAGACAAACAAATCTGGCGACGGCTGACTAAGGATTTCACTGCCGTCTTTGAACAACTCGGGTCTGAAGTCATCCGAAGCAGAAGCTCGGTGGCGCTTGAGAGGACGTATGCAGTCATAAACCATCGAGGCTGCAGGGGATTTCACGAATCCAGTACCCGTTCAAATATGAGTTCTTCAAGAAAGATTCACTAACCCCTCGTGATAACTACAGCACTCTTGTTTTGGTCTTATCCAAGCTTTTTACAGGTCCCTTGACTCCATCTGCATCAACGAGAGTACTACCATTGAAAGGAAGAAGGCCTTCGCTGCAGAGTTATTCATTGGAACACCTCAACTGAGCAGTTACAAACTATTGGACAGGGAAGCAAAACTCATTTGCATCTTTTTTCGTAAAGGAAATTACTCCCAAGGTTGATGAGCACTCTTCGACAGCCCATAACCGGTTTCATCCTTCTTGGGGCTCATCAGGTAGGCGCAGTCCCGGAGTTTCCGTCAACCGTATGTTCTACTTGAACCCAAATTGGACTGTTTTCGAGGAATACACTCATTCGCAAATCAATTTGTTTTTCACGAAAGACTCAACTGAATCTCTCGTTTGTGATATTCTACGACTGAATGTGCTGCACACAGGCCGCCTCATATTTCAGTTGGCACGATATTCAAGATACCGCAGTAAATTTTCATAAAGGAAACTACTCACAAGGTTGCTGAAACTCTTTGACAGCCCACGACCGGTTTCGCCCTTCTTGGGGCTCATCAGGTGGGCGCAGTCCCCAAGTTTCCGTCAACAGCTGGTGTAGTCTATCCTCCGTGTCATGCACTCATACTGACCCTTGGTTATCGCATCACTCATGCAAATCGACCTCGCCGGCTATACCCTAGAAGTTCACTGGTATGGTTTTCTAACCCACTGATTCGTGAGTTACCTGTTTGGGGCACACCATGGGATACAGAGGGGGGGCGAGGTTGTACACCGTATATCGTTCATTGCCCGCGATAAGATACTAATGTGACAAGGCCTCTTTTGACTCTGCAATGTGAGTTGCTATTGATTTTATTTCCTTGATATTACTAGTTGAGTATCTGAAGAGATGAGCCTCTGGAAAATACCAAAGTATGGAGGTCTTAAACCAAAAGTGATCGTTTGAGCTCAATAGGGACTAATCTCCGGCAGGGCCCTCAGTCACCGAGCCGAGAGTTTGTCTCTACTAGTGACGTGTTAGGTGTTTTTCCACAGTTTATGGTGAGTTCTTTCTGTTGTTCACTTGAACGGTCAAATGGGGTTGGCTGATCGGCTTTGGCACTTCATATATTATCAGCACATATGGCCATTTCGTTTTTATTTCAGCCTTCTTGCAGACGAGCCAATTGACTGGAAATGCCCCGACTGGCGGCAATATACATTGGATCACCCAATGTTACAGAATCACGTGAAGAGCTTGTCAGCTAAAGGTTTGAAGGATCCTTGGATTAGGTTAGTCATGCTACCTTACATCTCACTTTTTCAATCCATATTCACGTTACGAATGTGGCGAGGTGACTTAGTGGTTAGAGCGCGAATTTGCTGACCGGAAGGTCCTCGACTTCCATTGTCTAGGCTTGGGCAACCTGGCAGTATTCCAACCCTCGTGCAACCTTCGGATGGCATGGCGGTTAGGGCACAGAGAGGGTGTTACAGCTGAACGAAATATCATAGCTTCATCTCATTTCTGAGATGTTCTAGTCTTTTCATATACCTTCCAGACGATAGATCACAGGCGAAGTAAACGCACGAATTCCGAAGGGTCAGAATTGCGTGGCTTCAAAAGGGTATCTCACTGGGTTTTAAAGGACGCATGTACCAAACTAACTTATGGGCTGTACTGCTGTACGGCTGCAAGACTTGGCCAATTTGGGTGGTCTTTGACCACCAATGTCTCATAAGTATAGTTGAAATCGACTGAAAGCAGCGAATTCGCTGTGAGGTGATTAGGTGATGGATTTCTGCTGGGACAGAGGGTATTTCTCTCAAAGAATGCCCCCACAACTGCAAGCTAAGCGGCTGGACAGAATTTGACTTGAAAGATGGGAATGGTGTTCGGAAATGTTTGAGCGCTGTTGGTGCTGTTTGCCTTGTTGGACAGGGTCCACATGACCCACCCTGTACTTGGCTAGAGACACAGAGATATGACAGCAAATCGATGTCAACGAAACCCATACTGTCAGCTTCTATCCAGACTGAGTGAGTGTTGTAGGTGTAGGTCTTTCAGGTGTTTGGTAGACTATCCCTAAGTACCCCTCCATGCAGCATTTGTTTTTTTTCGATTGTAGGGCTTCATTGAAATAGTTTAAAGCGGTTGTGCGGCAGGGAATTACCGGTTTTCTCATTTGGTGTTGCTACCGATGATTATGTTGAATCGAACTGCCTAGGTAGTGTGTTTGTCTCTGTGTGATAGGCTCAAGTGATGTTTGTACAGAACTTTGGATCAGTCTCACTGTTGGTGTCTTCGATACGATGCTAAGGTGAGTTCAACTTGTTTCTTCCTTATGGTGTTGGCACCCTATTCCTAATTGTTTTCCATAGGGACGTAGTGCTCTCAATAATGAGCCCCTTTCTTCCCCTTTTCACTCTACTGGGGCGTTTTTCCACTCGGTTGTATGGCAGTTAATTAACGGCATTTATTGCTGATGTATTGCCTTCGATGACGAAGATGATTGTTCCTGTGTAGGCCTGGACAGCTGAGCAGTACATCAGCCCTCGTGCTCCCTTCCTGTTACATGACAGTCATGTGCTGAACGACTTTATTTTTCAAAATAAATTTCTTGGTATTTCATTCGCAGGATATATTTAATGAGCATCAGACTATGGAAAATTATGTGGCTTTCGGCATACCATCCACTCTAATGTTTTCAACAAATACGGAGTTTTCATATACGGTCTTTTTACTACATACGTATTATTAGTCCTCTATACTAGTTTTCTTTTGTCATCCATATCACGTCAGTTGGGGTCTCGAAGAGGTTGAGAATGTCCCAGGACAAATATTCCGGTAGCACGCGAGTGATGTTTTCCTTGGGGGCATGAGATGGTCAGATTTGCAGAGACAGAATAAGTTCACTTCACCATGGGACTTCTCCGGGCTGTTTGCTGAAGTAGAAAAAAATTGTTCAGGTGTAACACACTTTCAGTGCCTTGCTGCCATGCCACCCGAATGAAGCACGAGGGCTGGGATACTGCCAGGTTGCCCAAGCCCAGACAGGAGAAGTCGAGATGAAGGGGTCGGTTTTGAACCATGGACCTTCTGGTCAGTAAATTCGCGCTATAACCACTGGGCCATCTCGCCTGATCTTCGCCGAACAATTACACTCTGGTACAGTTCTCTCTCATATGAGAGGCAGTCATGGGGGCACCAAAACGCTTACATACAACTGCATGTTTAAAAAATTAGCTGCCTACCAGCAGAGAAACGAGATGTGATCACGGCCTCCAAGAACCTTCTGCGGGGTGACCAACTGGTTCGCTCCGACGAAGAACTTACCGAAATAGAAATATTTCGGTACGCTCTTGGGTGAATTTGCATTGTCAAGTGGCTGCACCTCAATTACAGAGTCGATCCCTTTATGTACTGATGACAGATAGCAGTATTTATCACAGTTATGGAAAAGCAAAGCCACATACTTGACTGTCATACACCTTTTTGAGCTGACACAAATAGATTGTATCCTCATCCAAGCGCCTTAGTTCGCTAAGAGGATGAATTTACAGCTTGTCCGAGAGTTGCAACTCTATTAATTTTTGCTCCTTTAAAGTGCTGGTGTTAGTTTTCCAGAAAACCCTTCAAACATCATCTCGCAACATTTATTTTTGGCATTTCCTGACTTCACTGGAAGATAACGCCTTCACTCCTGCAGATAAAGGAACAAAACGTTCCGAGTCCTCAAGATTGACAGTGCCTCACGGCTTCAACGTACATAGCCAACATTGTTCTACAAGTTATTAGTAATTCTTTGTGATATCTTCCGCAGTTCTGTTTGAGGTTTATTTTGGTCCGTTGAGATTTTCAGGATCATCAATGCATTACGAACGTTTCAAGTTAGCACATTTTCCAGCGTAATGTTACGGCGACTTCTCGTCTCCCAGCTGGCAAGATGGTAGGTGGATGGAATGAGCATTATGGCATTATGCGCGTTCAAAAGTGCAAATTAAGTCCAACGGACTTGGATAGATCGCTGTTCCCAAGGGATCGATGATAAATGTGATTTCGGCGGACAAGGTAGCTCAATACCAATTGGTTAGACAGTTTTTCGAGCGAATTTTTCAAGAATGGAATTATGAAGCGAAACGGTTGGATGAAAATAATGCCCGCTAGCGACTACCATTTGTTACCTAAATTTAACACGAACTAAGGGGAATTATCGCAAAAGTCGGGTGGATGATCTTCGCCGAACAATTACACTCTGGTACAGTTCTCTCTCATATGAGAGGCAGTCATGGGGGCACCAAAACGCTTACATACAACTGCATGTTTAAAAAATTAGCTGCCTACCAGCAGAGAAACGAGATGTGATCACGGCCTCCAAGAACCTTCTGCGGGGTGACCAACTGGTTCGCTCCGACGAAGAACTTACCGAAATAGAAATATTTCGGTACGCTCTTGGGTGAATTTGCATTGTCAAGTGGCTGCACCTCAATTACAGAGTCGATCCCTTTATGTACTGATGACAGATAGCAGTATTTATCACAGTTATGGAAAAGCAAAGCCACATACTTGACTGTCATACACCTTTTTGAGCTGACACAAATAGATTGTATCCTCATCCAAGCGCCTTAGTTCGCTAAGAGGATGAATTTACAGCTTGTCCGAGAGTTGCAACTCTATTAATTTTTGCTCCTTTAAAGTGCTGGTGTTAGTTTTCCAGAAAACCCTTCAAACATCATCTCGCAACATTTATTTTTGGCATTTCCTGACTTCACTGGAAGATAACGCCTTCACTCCTGCAGATAAAGGAACAAAACGTTCCGAGTCCTCAAGATTGACAGTGCCTCACGGCTTCAACGTACATAGCCAACATTGTTCTACAAGTTATTAGTAATTCTTTGTGATATCTTCCGCAGTTCTGTTTGAGGTTTATTTTGGTCCGTTGAGATTTTCAGGATCATCAATGCATTACGAACGTTTCAAGTTAGCACATTTTCCAGCGTAATGTTACGGCGACTTCTCGTCTCCCAGCTGGCAAGATGGTAGGTGGATGGAATGAGCATTATGGCATTATGCGCGTTCAAAAGTGCAAATTAAGTCCAACGGACTTGGATAGATCGCTGTTCCCAAGGGATCGATGATAAATGTGATTTCGGCGGACAAGGTAGCTCAATACCAATTGGTTAGACAGTTTTTCGAGCGAATTTTTCAAGAATGGAATTATGAAGCGAAACGGTTGGATGAAAATAATGCCCGCTAGCGACTACCATTTGTTACCTAAATTTAACACGAACTAAGGGGAATTATCGCAAAAGTCGGGTGGAACGGACATTTAAGATTACTGTTTCTACTTTTTTGGCACTCACAGTCATTACATATTCTGTTTTTCACAATTTTTTGGGTGTTCGATTTAGAGACTCGTCTCCACACACAGTCGGGCTATTTAACGTCATCCAACCTGGAAAGGGGGAAAAATCATGAAAACAAAAGACAGTTTTTCGAGCGAATTTTTCAAGAATGGAATTATGAAGCGAAACGGTTGGATGAAAATAATGCCCGCTAGCGACTACCATTTGTTACCTAAATTTAACACGAACTAAGGGGAATTATCGCAAAAGTCGGGTGGAACGGACATTTAAGATTACTGTTTCTACTTTTTTGGCACTCACAGTCATTACATATTCTGTTTTTCACAATTTTTTGGGTGTTCGATTTAGAGACTCGTCTCCACACACAGTCGGGCTATTTAACGTCATCCAACCTGGAAAGAGGGAATAATCATGAACACAACACTGATAAGCTGATCCTAATATCTGTAGAATTGCACAGTTCGATCCTAGATGTCAAATGTTCAGCGATCAATCAGTCAGCTGGTGAGAACCCAGTTCGTCCATGAAAATGAACGACGTTTTCTGTCCCTCCTCTGAAGCCATTATGTAGTCAGACATGTCAGATTCTGTCACGATTGTTGATAATTCAAGTGATGACATTTGATAGCCTGGTTGACCTCACTTAGTAGAAATGAGGGATGTAGAATTGACCTTATGCCCCAAGTGCCGGTTCGTGTTCGCCTGGTCCACGACCCAGAACCTTTACACAGAAGCAAAAAAGTGTGTTCAGCTCTTACTGTCTTGGTAACTTAAGTCAACAGAGTTGCACCTCTCTTAATGGACCATCTGTCTTGATAACGTAAGTCATTGGAGTTGCGCTTCTCTTAATGACCATCTTTCCTTAGCTGCAAAGAGAAAAGAATGCGTTCTTCGCTTGCACATTGATTGTAAGTAGCAATCCCATTGTAAAAGCCCCGATTACTTCAATTGGATTTTCTTGTAAATGAAGAGGACACGGTGTTATCAAAGTCTAATTGACTTAAGACGTTAGTACACCCAAAGTGGAAGATGTTCCATTGGTTCTACAATGTGGTACTTATGTCCAACTTAGCTTCGTGCGGACGTAGCAGTGGCAGACTGCATGTTTATTTTTTGGAGAACATTACGTTTTGTCAGTTGACTAGAAGCGAGTTAGGGCAATCGAAGAGCCATTATGTCTGGCTCATTGTTTTTGTGGTTTCAAATTAGGTGTTGAATTTGATCCAATGGCTAATGGCCAGCGGTTTTGGAAGTGGCAAAGATGAATCAAACCGAACCTGTGATCTCAGTCGAATTGGTGGTAAAATGACACGATGAGACGGCTCGCTTGCCATCACGCAGGTTTTATTAACCACCGGAAGAGAATGTCACGTTTCTCACTCCTAATGGTGTAATCTGTTCACACAGGTACGCGTATGGAATGAAGAACAGCCCTGCTGGGTTAATCCAGCGGAGCGGTTAAGAATAGTGATAGACTCTAGTTAGTGTTGATTTGACGATCCCTTTCTTGTTGTATATCAAAATTGTTCACCAAATTGTTCATTCTGATTGACCGCCATTTTCTCATTGTGGTACAGATGCTACCTCAATATCATCGACAGTATGACATCAGTGTTCAACACCGATGATTCACTGCCACCTCAATAAATACCACATCATTCCACTTCGTACCATCTTTTTCACAGAAACTATGCCTGGCACTTCGCACCCCATGTCTACCGGACCCCTTGGCAGTTCACCAAAGAAAAAATCCTCGTCCGGGCTCCCCATGGCTTTGTTCTTGCCGTCTTACTTACCATCGCTATCCGTGGATATGGGCATTTCACGAAGACGTCTGATGTGGCTCACGAATAGTGTGCAAGTTTTTCCCGGTGACTATAGTTCGTAGCCATCTTACCAGCTGATCAGTGCACAATAAAGATATTCCTTCTAGCTGTACGATGCTCATTTACTGCCTGACTGGGTCCTGTGTTTGTCATGACATCAGTTTCAACACCGATGATTCACTGCCACCTCAATAAATACCACATCATTCCACTTCGTACCATCTTTTTCACAGAAACTATGCCTGGCACTTCGCACCCCATGTCTACCGGACCCCTTGGCAGTTCACCAAAGAAAAAATCCTCGTCCGGGCTCCCCATGGCTTTGTTCTTGCCGTCTTACTTACCATCGCTATCCGTGGATATGGGCATTTCACGAAGACGTCTGATGTGGCTCACGAATAGTGTGCAAGTTTTTCCCGGTGACTATAGTTCGTAGCCATCTTACCAGCTGATCAGTGCACAATAAAGATATTCCTTCTAGCTGTACGATGCTCATTTACTGCCTGACTGGGTCCTGTGTTTGTCAGAGGTGGGATTTCCGGAATCGTGATGAATTGTGGTGTTTGTAATTGCGCCATATACTTGACGGGCTTCAGCGAGATGCACATATCCCGTACTCGTCCCAAGCCTCGCAGAACATGTACTGTTTACAAACACGTTTGTGTGATCGTATTATTCTACTGCGATCCTTAGTTACAAACTTATTGAGGAGTCAGTAATTTTCTCTGGCTGCAATGAGGGGTTCGTCCTAACCAACAAATTTTCCGTCCTGTTTGGATTGGTTACTATGATCCTTTTAGGTAGTCGGCGCTGCACGATTGGCTCGTTAGTCCGTTAAACTTTACACTACTCAAAGAACAAAGTAGCATGTGTGTGCGTCACCTACTTTTGGCAGCGAGAGCGAGTTTCCGAGGATGAGTTTTACTTGCTCTTTGATGATTAGTAGCTATCGGATATTCCTCAGGCATTTTAATAATGTATTGCAACGTACTTCATATATACAGCCCTCTGCGATGTGGGTAATTTCACCGCATCCGTTGAATTTTATCGGTGGGTAGGCAGGAAAGGATCTGGCAAGCATCTAGAACAATCCATTTTAAACAACCAGTCGGCATGGTGATTTTGACCTTTTGACTATGACTAGGGCAACCCTAACTTCAATAGACTATTGATACCCAATGATAACATCCCGAAGTATGCAAACGGGAGTATCGTAAAGGAGTTATAATGTCAACTACTTTGACAAGTCAAGTAATTCTCAAGAATGCCAGTAAAGTCGCGGATCGGAAGATCACCTGGCCAACGTTCCGTCCGTGAGTGTTGGGGTGCGGCGTGATGGGGTTGATTCTGATGCAAAGAGGAAAAAGTGTACTAGAAAATCAGGTTTGTGGCAAGCATTCTAAGATCCCCGCTCATCAACAGTTGATTAGGCTTCAGCGAATTCCAGGTTTGTAAACGTTTGTAAACAGCAGTCCTGTCAGTGAAGTCGTACTGAAAAGGCAACACTAAGGTTTGTCTCAACTCAAAGAATGACGGACCATCAGAACAGGTTAACTCCTTTTACCTTTTTATCCTTTAGAGGATTGTCGTATGTATTCGTCTCCAAGAGGCAAACATTCCTTTGAAATGCTATGGTTCTCTACGTGCTGTACCATTCATGTCGGGGACCACCCAACCGCAGCCTCAAGAACATGGCATAACCGAGATATCATGGTACCGACAGGCAGGATCCCCACAGGGGATGTAACCATGAAATTAAAATGTTTTCGTCTGGAAGGTCTTTTCGACCATCAGAATTACAAGACGTACCTGGTAATTAGCGAATTTTTGGTTGGCTAATCATGTGTTAGTGTGTGGGACACGAAAGATGTTGCATTTTTGTATGTAATGACATGCTCACACGGATGACCATAGTTGCAGTGGATGTCTTGTCAAGCGCAGATTTGTTGGGTACCTCTCGATGTTGGTCAGTTAAGAGGATTTTCGGTGATGCGATTCTGTATAGCAGTAAACTGTACTGAATAGCAAAAAAAAACGAATCCAAGTCAGGAAAGGGAGAGAATATTTTATTTCGCCCTCTGCAGTTACACGTTCTACATAGGACAGAGGTCTAAAACATCTAATGTAGTTTTTGTAATGCACCACTCATAAGGTTGCTGAAAACCCCTCGATCTTATGAATAGTGCATTACAAAAATATATGTGTATCGCGATATCTCGAATATCGTAGCGACTGAAACATGATGCGGCCTGGTGCAGCACATTCAGTTGCCCGAAAACATCACAAACGAGAGATTCAGCTAGGTTCCAGGTGAGCCTCTACGGAATATTAAAGGGAACTTACAATGCAGGAATTTTTTCACAAGTCCGGTTATCCCTCAAGGATTAGAGACATCTGCAGGTTCCAACAGTTGGTTTTTTTCAGCACTGGACAGCCTCATTCTTGACCGTGACTTTGCCACCTTAGTCTCGTTACTTGGAGCAACCGCTGTTTCTCATTGTGTTCAGGCCAGATACACATGCCAGTTTACCTGTATGCAGAGTCTTGTTACTTTGTTAGGTGGATTTGGTCCACTAACGGGTTGTAGTGTCCACAAACTTTTAAGTGTCCTCTGTGTGGTTGGTGGTCGCAAGTTCTCAGCACGCATCTTCTAGTAATTTTTTTCTACCAGACAGACTTATTTGATGGGTGATGAATTCATAGTGTTATCTACAAGACTATCCTCACCTGGTCAAAAGAAAGCTGTCCGTTTTTGACACCAGCTACCGGTATGTGTGCTCAAACAATAGGACGCTGTCACCCGTGGGAATAGCCACCATAAGGCGTACTGGTGTTGTTCTTATCTGTAGATGCTTGCACCGCTAGCCTGTCGCACGTATCAGAATGCGAACAAGCCAGGTGTTATTGGAGATAAGTCTGATAACAGTCTCTGAATATCTGTCGTTCTGCACATTGGTTAATCAACCCTTAAAAAAACTGTTTTCAGATGGACGTCTCTTCGAAATTCGAAGTGTTTTTGTGATCCCCACCATTTGATAGTCTATTTGGCGCTATAGTTAAGTTTGTCCCAAAGAATTATGAGGAAAAATTGGATTTCGATTGGATAGGAATTAAGTAGGAACCTAGCATGCTAAGTCTATGGCTGTGGGTTACTTCCTCATTTTTCAAAGCAGTTGCTATGTTTTCATCTGAAATGGACAAAACGACGTGCACTTTGAAAATTCCGTGCATTTTACGGTTCCGAGTTAATCGATGAACGAAAAAAAACACTCGCTGTTCGGTGTGTTCTTTAGTAGCGCATTATATATTGCCTTTTTACCTTGAACTTGGCTGTGATGAGAGAGGGAGCTTCAAGGGGCCAATCAAAATTGGTATATTTTTAATGTGGTCTTTTCAGGGGCACACAGCTGCGGGGCACAGCTGAATATGGCAAGTCTTCTTTGTACAGTGCGGAGTTGTACGCATGGGTTATACAGTATGTCGTTTTGTTTTTAAGTTATACTTAATGTGAACTAACCAACCACTCAACGCAGGTGGTGTGAGCAGGGGCCGGAAGAGTGCATTAATGACTTGAAAGAGACCGGGATTTAGATAACCTTGAGTCAGAATACAAGTATTTGGCAGGATTTGGACCCACGGCTTTTCGCTTGCTGGACAAGTTTCCCACCAACTGGCTGCCATATACACGCTCAGTTACATCGCACGTGTGCAGTCGAGCTCCACACTCATTTGCCACACATCTGCTCACCAGATCAGTAGCTGCTCCTTCAGTGTGTGCGACTAATCGGCACGCAGCTGGCATCGTGCATTTCTGCGGAGTGAGAGGTTCTGGGTTTTAATCCTGCTCCCGACGCCTGTCTTTTCGTACATGTGATGTACGCTCCTACTCAAGAAATGCACACGATTGGCTGAATCTTTTATCAGGTGCTAGATTCTGGTAAGACTGAGTGTTATAACTCATATGAACCTATTGTTGAAGTCGATCATGTTTAAATATCTGATACGGTTACCACTCATTTGTAACTTATCGTCAGAATAGACCCGATCTTCCCGTAGCGCTATCAACAACTACATAGGAGTTTCTAATCGCAATCAGAGTGAGTAAGTAGTCCCCGTGTGGCGATAGTAGCATATCGTAGCTTCGGGTTTTGCTGACAAAATAGCGTGGCAGGTTGGCGTTTTACTTCGTCTGATCGAGTTTATTTCAGTTGGTGCTGTTCTATACGCGACGCCTCTTAGTATGTTAATTCCACGCGGAATAAAGCATTTCAAAATGAACAATCGATGACACACTTAAGCCGAATTGCAGGAAGTGTCAACACTTTCCTAACCTACTTACGAACTACTTGGCAAAATCCAGGTGCTTTTACACAACGTATTGGTCTGATTTGCTCTGAACGCAGCGATAATTCAATTATATTTGTGATCGATTTCCCTGTTGCAATGGCACAAGCAGATCACGAGAAAAACAGCGCGAATGCGTTGTCCGTCAATCTGGTTCAAGGGAACAACCCGGCACGCACCGGACTCGAAACAGTCCATCTTTGTCTGGAACATACCCGCTCTTGAACCCGAGTCAGATTCGTTCGTTCCGTGACAGCACTGTTCCTGTCACCGTATGCGTGTGAATCCCAGCAGCTGTTATTGTTCACAGCTGATGTTTCCGGTCGATAGACCGACGGTAGACAAATTGAAATGTAGAAAAGGAGTTACATGATTTTGTGGTGTGTCAGTTAGTTTAGGAGATATGTTCATGCAACATAATGCAAAAGGCAAGTCATGCGCTTGTTCCTTTCAGGCACTCTTAACTGAACGCTTGTGTTGACTCATGGGTAAGGCGAATCTTTTTTTATCGGTTTTGTTCATTAAAGGAGACGGCCTTGTCGGTAATGTGAGGGGTGGTACAAGAATTTTCATTGCTTAAAAAAGGACTAAAGGGCGGAACTCTGACGTTTCTCGCTTTCTCCTGTTCCGTTAGGTAGTGTCTTTGGTAGAATTAGCCAACCCGCTTACTCAACGCGGTTTCACTGAGCCCTTCAGCCAATTACCTGAAAATTGTACGTTGTCACAGAATATTGACGCCACCCAAATGTGAGCCTAGGTCACATTTGATCATAAACTTATCTCGTATTCCGGATAAACACAACAGATTTTGAACAACCTTGGGTTGAGAACCGCGGGATATGGAATGAACAAGGTGGAATTGCAATCAATCTTTCGATGAAATAAAACAGTCCATCGGACGCTCTGCCTAGTTGCCTTTCTTCGACTAGTTTTAGATAATCTCCGTCCGAAGACGATTTTGGGAGCAGAAAATTAATGCGAATTTGCCATTTCTAGTATTCGTCCACAAGGGCCTTAGGTCGGTTAGCCAGAGGCATGGTGAAATCAGTTCACACGGAAGAAAGGCTACAAGGTTATCGGACGGCTGGCTGTGCGTTTCCTTCATATGTTGTCGACGCCTTAAGCGTTCCGCCGAACAGCCAATGATTTCATCTATCAGCCTAATTCAGTTGTTTTGATGCGTGGTATTAGTTAAGCAAGGCACCTTACCTTTTGTTGAGTGAAGCGATAATTGACCATCTTTCCATTCATTTTCGTAAGCCATATACGTATACCACTGGTGGAGCATGCGATTAGTAACCGATCAAGTAGTTTAAAGTGCCATCCCTAAGAAACTGATGGAAGGGTGGACTGAGAATTATTGAACGGTTTTAGGGTGCTTGTTTGTGATCATTTACTAATCAAGAAACGTGTGGGAAAGCTTGAGGATGTTATCTGCACAGATGATGTTTTTTCTTTCGTGGCTGATAGCTCGCGACCGCTTAGTTCGTGTTTACCAGTAAACAACTCCGCATTTGAGAGAACAGGTAGCAAAAACGCTTTTCACTCTACCAACTACAGTATTCGTTATTCCCAGGGGTATTCCCAGAACTCTGGGGAGTTTAGTCCCCATCAGGAGCTCATCCCTAACAAGAAGCTGTCCATCCGGATGGGATAATGAAACAACTCATCTCATTGATGGATGTCTTGTTCGCACAAACTTTGATATTAATGATGTGGAAGACCAGGCTACCTGGGACTTGACTATCCTTACAATCTCGAGGGCTGAACCCAGAAGCCACGACGCTAGCCCAGAAATCCGAGCACACTTCGGCCAACACTGTTCGTGTGTGACTTTTCGCGGGAGGCGGGTGGGAGAAGATACTAACCTGCTCATGCGCCAGTCAGTCACCAGGTAGAAAGCTTCAGAACTCTCTGTCACATCTGGACCATCAAGATACGTACACACGAGATTACTTTAGTAACTTCTGAGCAGAAGTCGTTAAATGCCCACTGGAACCATACACACCGCTTCAAAAAAGGCCGACTGAGGTCACAACGAAAGCAATACTAGCCACCCGCTCAAGACAAACTGCGAACTGTGTTTATGCGCCTGGTCACTAGCATATTTTTGACGTTTAACACCCAAACAGCTACGGAATTCACACGCTGTTTGTTTAAAATGCGGAAGACGAAAGAGCAGTTTTTTTAAACATTGTCATTAGCATGCTAATAGGTGTTGTTTGTGACGACTAGTTGTAATTAGAATTTAGATTATGCGGAAATGCTGTTGTCGGGTAGATACTCATGGGAATTGTTGGGGCCTTTGGTGAACGAAGAAGAACTGTCAGCTCGAAACGGACTGACAAAAAAATTCGAAAACTCCGAATGAGAAAGCGAGGATGGGGTGTCGCGGCTACTTTCTTGGCAAACACAGCAAAAACGGGGCTTTGAATTTCTGTTCACACTGGTGGACACTGGAAATGAAAGCGACCGACTGTTTTGTGTAGATTTGTGTTCTAACGATGTGTTGTAGTTATTCGCGCATCCAAAGAGTTTGGTGTGTCGCTACTCAACCTTGATCACTCTTACGAGTGAGTGACCGTGCCTGGATCGAGTTTTCAAGATGCTCACAAAATTGTAAGCGATTCATTCGTTGTAGTGGAGATTAGATGCTAGCAGCTGAGTGAAGGATCGCAATTTCTGAGGTGGGTTTCTGAATACCCCTTAGTTCCAAATTTACCCAGGTATTAATAACAGAATCTTGGCAGTGAGAACTATTTGTCTGTGAACAACTACGTACTAGCCCAAAAAGTGAATCCGAAAGAGTAAATGCGAACGCGATCACCAAAAAAGCTCGTTACCAAACCCCGGAAAAAGACGAACCGACTAAGATGCGGACGAAGCACGATTTTGAGATAAGTAAAGCAAATGCTTCACTCAAAACAATGACAAACACAATGGGCAACTTCCATCACTAGTTGGAATATCTGTCCAGTGAAAAAGATAAAATTTATGCTTGAGAAACTTTTGGCGTGGGACCAATCAACACAGGACGACCAGTCAGCTTCAGGGCTCCTGTCGGAAACTGAACCTATGTCGTCTGAATTCCGTTGCGTAAATCTAACAGAAATAAAAGAGGTGATGTGGGAGACCTGGTGAAACGATAGACCTTACAAGGAGAAAATTTATTTCACACTATGGCGTCTAGCTCCGGCACAGTGATACTACCCGACACTCAGTCATAAGGAAGTCTATCGAAAAGAGCAAATAGACAGAATACGACGAATAAATTAGGTCTATCTAGAGGGGGGAGTGCTAGAGTGGCCTTCTATCTCCACTGACTTCTTTCAGAACGGGATACCTGTAACTGTAGACCATAATGTGTGAGGAGCTGCAATTTGCCACCAGAACAAGTTGAGCGTCCCAGCCTGATTACTAACGTACACGCAAATAAGATCCCTTTTTAATGGGGAGGTAGGTTAGACAAAAATATAACCTATTCATCTGATTCTTTCAAGCATTCTTCTCCAGTAGCGGCACATGGCGTTGCACTATGGTCCAGGTAGTTTACGCTGAATTCCTTCTTTCACTTACTGAGGTGCAAGATATTGGGCGAGGTAGGAACTACCAGCTGAGATTAACGAAAATAAATCAGGTTCATTCTTTTCATAAAAAAACTACTCACAAGGTTGCTGAAAACTTTTGGACAGCCCATGACCGGTTTTACCCTTCTTGGGGCTCATCAACTGCATCTCTCTTTTACGATAGTCTACAACTGAAAGTGCTGCACACAGGCCGCCTCATGATTCAGTCGGCACGATATTCGAGATATCGCAGTATATTTTCATGAGGGAAACTACTCACAAGGTTGCTGAAACTCTTTGACAGCCCACGACCGGTTTCGCCTTTCTTGGGGCTCATCAGGTAGGCGTAGTCCCCGAGTTTCCGTCAACCTTATGTTCTTCTCAAGCTGCAAGCTACAAAATTCACTCGCATGGGCCTACTTTTGCTTTAAATGGGTGTTACTGGGCATGCTGAGTTTTTGCCAGTGCACCAGATGAACTTTACTTAGTCACCAAATTGGCTTTAAGGTAGACCATAGAAGGATAGGGGACTTGTAGGCAAAATTGTACATAGTGTGTGGTAAAAATTAATGGACAGCTTAATTTACGGCATTTAGGAAGAGTTCTTCAGGCGATTCAATGGGTTTGGAATTAATCTGAACGCAGAAGTTTCAAGGCCACGCCACTCAAATCTTTTCAGAGTCACGTTACTTTGTGAAAACTATTTACGCACAAGCATTTCGCAGTGAAAGCTGTTACATATTTTTACTCAAAGGACTGAATATATCCAGTCTGCGGTTTGATTACTGCATTTTTCTCGCAAGAACAAACTGCCATTGTTGAACTCTTCCGGAAATGAATCCAAATGCATGACGAGATACAGTATTTTTTCAGAATGCACAACATTCAACAGTTCACAGGTGCATTCGGTCTGAGGAGTCGTCAGTCGCGGAACCAGCTACCACCAGACCATGTGGGATTGACCATGGGATGGCAAAGTGTGGCTATATCCTCTAAGTTACATTGCCAACCATTCAATGTTGGTTGAATGGTGTAGTGTTTAACATTTTACCAAAAAGCCTCGAGATTGAATCTGATTAAGCGTCCAAGAGATGCGAACTGATGATGATCCCCAGTAAGGATGAAACTACACCTAGATTTTCCCGCGCAGACTAACTTCGCTTGCATTTGGGAAGCGGTGTCTGGCACTTTGTAGCTGTTATTAATTCTCCCCAAAACCATACGAATTAACGTACCGAAATGTACTATTAAGCTAGGCGTAGACAAAGAAAGTTACTAAGCGTTCACGTGCATTTCGAAGCCTGGTTTAAAGTGCCAAGTCCGTAGATAGATGTCTTAGAAGCATCTGGATATGTCAGAGATCGTGGGCTTTGTGGGCTCTGGTCGGGATTACGTTTGCACAAAAATCCGACAACCGGAATGTTCTACATTTACTCTCAAAGAAGCATTTTCTCCGGATACATTATCAGAAATCGAACCATGCCTCATGACCGCAACGAGTACTCCTCGTTGACAAGCCCCAAACTGTGCTACATTTTTCGCGATACGTTCGTCTTATAATAGGAATGTCGAGGATCTTGGTATCTTTTACATGGAATGTTGCAAGTCCCGGTGTAAATCAAGCGTGGGGATATCAAAACAGCGACCGAATTCCGGTGTACTAACGAAATCGATTAGCCTCTCAGCTAAGAGGAAGAATGACAGGACAGATGTCAGTGACAGCAATGATCGCAAGCTTATTATTTGACCTTGGGAAGTTCGTGTTGATGTCCTGGATTCCCGCTGTTTAATCAACTGAACCAGGTACCAAGTTCGTCAAAATTCCAAAAACGAACTGCGCTCAGGAAACATGTGCCGATCAGTTAGTAGATTGGTATAGTTGTCATCTGCAGGAGAGGGGATATTTCTGGTCTCATATGAATGGATGAGTAGAAAAATGACGTTGTTGAAAGGATATTGGTTGGGATTAAACAATCTGAAGTTCTTTTATAAAGTACGGCGTAAAACGTCCAGTTACGTGTCTGCATGCCTTAGCACAGAAAAACGACGTTAAAACTTGTCAGACAGTGATTCTTAATGCATGATGGTAAAGAAAGCACAGAGCATACGGGTCCTTTTGTGAGGTTTTTACAGCCTAAAAGTAACTCCGGTTTGAGGTAAGGTGAAACAAACGTTCACGTGCGCTCATTTGCATGTTATCTGGATCGGATTGCTCTGGCCAATGCACAACGGCCCTTGTAAAATTAGCCTATCAAGTTCCACACTAGCATAGGCACTTAATTGCCATATTAGTAACAGTTGAAGAACACAAATTCCTAAATGTTTAGCAAATAACCGGTTTACAAACGACAATAGAAGGTGTTCTGTGTTATTCTTCTGTCTAGATAGTGTCTTAACCAACCGACCGTCGGATCTCACACTCCCTTTTCGTCTTATCATTTCGTGTAGGACCCAAGATTTTTGTTGTAGAAAGCTTTGGTTGTAAAACGGAATACTTTCATGCACAACTGACTCTGAGACAGTTTGAATCTAATTGATGAGTATCCTATAAAGTTTAGAAAGTTTGATACGTTAGAAATGTTTCAACTGCCAGTTCCCTCACTAAAAATCTTGGCGAACATTCACAAAGCAATCTTTTTAGTGAGCTATCGAAGAACTAATTGTGAACAACCTACGATAACTGAGCTAATTTTATGAGTATCAGTCACGGAGGCTTAGATAGTATCGAAACCCTGATCTACCTCAATACCAGCAGACAGAAATGCGCGATTATCCTTTCCAAAGCAGTTTTCCCAAAAAGTGAGCATTTACATTTTTTACAACTCCATTCCGTATCACTAACAGACGTGGAATCACAGACCTAATGCCATCTGTTTTACAAGCGGATAACTGACATTGCTGGTTGGCAGTAAGTTATGGGGTTGTGCACATCTCCGCGTAGCCACGTAACGCAGACCGAACTAATAAATCAGAAAAAAACATGGGATCAGCTGCCCAACCGCAGTGAAGCCACATTCACAATAAGCGAACTACCCCGAATTCGTCAGGCGTGGTGAAACGCAGAGAGTGATAAGTTTACCGGGATTTCATTCGGAGTTGAAACGTAGTGCTCAGTAAATCAGCGCTCCTATATCTCGGCTTTATGACGTTTGAAATAAGCAAGAAGTTTTGTTTTAGAAGTGACGAACAACAGTTGCCTGCGTAGTGTTGTAAGCTATCGGTTGGTGAAGTTCGGACGCGCGCAACTCGAATTCACAGTTACATGGAGCTACAAACTACCACAAAAACAATAATTTGCTTTCCATGTAAGAACAAATGCGGACAGCGACCACCGAGTTGGCTTATCCGTTCGTCAGTCTGTCGGTGCCATACCTTCTGTTGAATGAGCTGGACTTTGTTAAAGAATCGTTGCATTGATTGGTCATTCGCCAGTTGCGACAAGTCCGTTAAGCTTGTAAGGCATGGAAAGCTGGATGAATAATCCACGCTGTATTGAAGCTCAATTCACCCGAAAAAGGATCTCTTGTGGGAGAGGTTTGTTTGATATCTCACTGCGTCCACCCCAAGAGATTACACGAAGAACCACACAGGAAAAAAAAACTTAAAAACTAGCACTGAACCCCTCCCCCGAGAAGATACGGTATGAGGCCGTTTTTGGTTCCCATTAGTAAAGAGTTCTTAACGAACTTGCTTGTTAAACATTGAGCGCAATGAATTCAGGAAGTGGAACGAATAAATGTGTGCAATCCTAGTTTTGATGGGGCTTTCAATGGACACAATTGTTTTGTTGCTGCTCTCTTAGAATCCAGTTGCTTGTACATTCATGCCATTTAATAGGATTTACTGATGAGCAAAAAAAAGACTGAAACTTCGGGTGGGACCGCCTCTTCACTGGAAAGTCGTGTACAAATCAATGATCTAGTATTTATTGGGTCCTGTGCGAGGATCGACGGCTTCTTAGACACTATCTATCAGTGGGCGATCGTTTGAATAAATCAGCAGCCGATTGAAACTGATGGTTTCGAAACTAATTGAGTCATATTGTCACAGAAGACAAGTTGAGGAGGATCAACTCTAAGATGGTCTAACACGCCGCGCTACCGAAATTCATGTGAATCGCTTTGATCAGCATTCGATCAACAGTGCTTCTTAAACGGAATAGGTCTTCAAATGGATCTTGTGACATCCCGCGGCACCAATTTGTGCGGTAAGTAACTTCACCTTCGAGAGAGATCAGAGTGTTGCTTTGCTGTAAGTCACTGTTTTGGTATATGTTCAGGGATTTGATAAAGTCATTAATGCTGCTATTGACGTAAGATGAACCGGTCAGGAGAACAATCCGACATTAGCTGGGGAATAATAGTCCGGTTCAAAAGTTTGAAGACCTAGCTGGGTACTAGGTTACATAGGGTTTGTAGAGAATGCTAGCTTCTGTTTGACAACGTTGAACATGCCGTATCCGAAGTAGAAGGCATATAATTAATTACAGTTTGGACCACAAAAACTCAGTCAGATGTACAGATGGATGCATTATGTAAAGCGGTAGATTTCTCACGGTAGTAACTAGCTTTAGACAATGCCTTGCCGGTCAGTCTGATGTAGGTTAACTTCCAATCTGGTAAACTACTGCCTCCATCAAGCCTCAGTTATAGGTCACTCAGGAAAGATGAATGATATGTCACCTCAAGAGTATGGAAAAACGCTCACTGTATTTAACGTCTTTTTATAATTACCCGTATGGGAAGTATGTTGGACGTGCTAAGTCATGGTTTCGGGCTCACCTGTTTGAGGGATTTTATCGTCTGTGGATTCGAAGACCTATTTTCTCCCTTATTTGTCCGACCAAGAGTAAACAGACACTACTGCAGGCTGTTTTAACATAAGATTTATGCAGCTGAGTCTGCAATGAGAAAAATCCCGTCATTGGAGTTACTGAACGTTCACCACTCGTCTTACTCAAACATTTCTTATTTGAAAGACGAGTGTTCCTACCAGAGTAGATATTATGGACCCGCCCTCATCGTAAGAAACAATATTCTATACTGATGTTTAAGCAAATTACTATCCTCAACAGGAAAAGAAATTCCGTCAGCCACCGGCCCACTTTCTAAAAATGGGCAAATTATCTGGAATTGAAGCAGCGGTGAATCGCTGTAGAAGTTGACAGTGTCTTCAAACTAAGACAAGCACCTCATTATGTTCGTTGGTAAATTAACTGGATGAGAAATGGAGATACCAGCCATTAAAAACACCGGTTTTCCTTCTCAACGAAACCAATCACTTTGTATTCATAAGTGTAACTCAGTGATAAACTGGAACACCTGACGGCACTGTCCTGGCTTTCATTTAAACGCTTTCCCCCTAACCCACCGCTACGCACAACTACGCACTGATGATGTCACCTCGATTGGTGATGAAACGTTTGCAACCAAATTGCCCAGCTCAGCGAACATGCCAACGACCATCTACGCTACCTGAGCTACCGACATTCTCCTCTATAGAAGCTCTATATCTACCTCTGCGAAAACTAGAGTGACGTGAGCGGTTGAGGGACTACTTCCAGTGAACATGCCACGACCATCTACGCTACCTGAGCTACCGACATTCTCCTCTATAGAAGCTCTATATCTACCTCTGCGAAAACTAGAGTGACGTGAGCGGTTGAGGGACTACTTCCAGTAAACGTCTCAACTAAGTGTCCCGCTCAAGGTGAAACATGACCAAGCCTATGTATTTTTGTGACTTGTTCTCCATTGCGAATCGGCTTAAAGCCTGATAATACCGGTCCTTTTAGGGCGAGTCATTTTAGGGAAGATGTACTTCTCAATTCAGACCAAGTTTTTCAGGCTGCTTACGACCTGTGGGCAGAACAATTGACCCATACAAGTGAAACAGTACGGACAATAATTGAGTTTGATTTTTATGAAGTTTTACCAATTCAAAAGACAAATTCGTAAGATCATCTATTTATGGTTGCCAACAACACTACCGAAGTGAAACGGACGGAAAGATGGTTCCACATGACATGAGCAGTCATCGTAAAACCATGAAAGGTTATGAATTTCTACTTGCTCAAGAATCGAGTGAGCTTCCAGCTCCGCAGACAGACGATGATGGGGAATTTGATCCTCTTGTTGTAATGGCCCTAGTGAATGCCTACTCAACAGTTGTATACCATCATTCCCCGTAAAATTCCACACCAATGCATATGATGTATAAGCTGAAGTTTAGCGCAGCTTTCATTCTCAAGGCTCGCCACATCAAAGTGATTTGCACGTTCCTTGTAGTTAACTTGTCCAGTTTTCGCAGAATAACGTGGGACTGGGTATTTTTATGAACCACTGACAATCTGAAAACGAAACGGCAAAGAAAACTTGCATTAAAAACGCATCAGAAGATTCTTTGGAAGTGTTGCTGTCACTTGATATTCTGTCTTAGAAAAACTGTTTTCCTCAAGTCAATAAATACTGGATACGCTATCATCAATCCATAACAGAAAAAACTGATTCGGCTGTAAGTAGCGATTCTCTAACCATTTGATTAAAAGCATTACTTGGGGGGCCTTATTCGCACTACGCCATGATTTCGCTGCGCACATTGTGTGTCAGAGAGTTTGTTTGTGTTTTTGACCCTCTAATAAAGTTTGTGGATGAAAAATGATAAAAAACAAATGCATGTTAAATGAGAAGTTTACTAAAAATGACAACGTTATGCAGTTTACAATCGTGTATTTGCATTGAACACACTCAAGTTTCATTAGAATGCGTCGATCCACATTAATACCGGAAACTATTTTCTAATAAAAGGGTGAAACGGTTTTTGGGAGCTGAACGGCACGATCGATTGCGCCGCATTTGGGTACGTTTGTTCCCTGTGAATCCGAATTGAATACATTACATTTTGTACAGTGTGCACACACCAATAAGACAACCCGTTTTCAGATTTTGCTGGCCCTGTTCGACGTAGAACTATCAAGTTTTTGCGCCAAATATACGACCACTTCCGGTATTCTGCTTCCGTACTGAGAGGGTGGGAATGATACTTAGTGATATTTCCCTGTCACCTTGGTCCCCAAAAGGCGGAGTGACAGTATGGATTCTACCACGGTATTGGCTATTGATGAAGTGGCCCTCAAACGTTCCGTCGTTAATCGGGAAGGCAGGATCGGATTTTGATTTTGGGCTCCTCTATTCATCCAGACCTACTGCTCTTAAGTAACAGATGATGTTGAGTATATTTTAGCCTCACAAGTGCAACAGCGATATTTTTTATACTCGAGAGAGAAGTTCGATGATTTTTATGTCATGTGTTACGTCATGTGATCGATTTTCAGATGGAGGTTAACTCATGGAGGGCGATCAGAATAGCCCCAGCCAATAAGTCGGTCTCTCTCCACGGTGTGAAGCACTCTTTAACAACAGTTAAGGCAAGTATTGGAGCAAGGTTGTTTCCTTGAAACTGGAGCAAAAATGTTGTGATCACCTTTCACAAATGCCACGAACATCCTCGTAAAAATCCAATCCAATCTTCCATCGACTTCGTTACCATGATAAGAGTTGATACAACTTGTCCTTATGTGTATTGAAGGTGAACAGTTGTAGAGAGTTGTTCAGTTAATGCTATTGGCATTGGACTTCGAGGAAAACGGTAATTTTTGTCTGCTTACCATAGCTCTCTCCTAACTTCTGACAAGTGATACCGAAGATCTAAGAGCAGAGTAATATGGGCTGTGTCAACGTGAGCGCCTCTACGCCAAGTCTCACGCCTTTCAAATCCTGATCGTCGCTTTCAAGAACTTTACTGCAACAAGCAGCACCATTCGGGAAGTAGGAATCAGTTACCGAAGCCGGCGCTTTGTTCTGCAGAATTATTTTCAAATAGCCTGGAGATCGATTGCTTGTCGAATGCGTCAGCACTTAGTAAATCCACGTCATTGTGGTTGGTTTCGGATGCAGCGAAACACGCTTGGTTGTTTTGAATATAGATGTTATGCCAAATGACCTCAATCCTTGTAATTGCAAACACCAAGTTTATCAAAGTATTCACTCAAATCACTTGTTTGTAAGTCGCTCATAATGATGTAACACCCGTGATTGGCGTTGTAACGTGGCACAGAAGCTAGCAGGCTATTTTCACCGACTCAATTATACCAGCGTCCAAAAGTTGCTTGTGCGACGCCGAATTTCGAGGCAGGAATCAGTTCCACATTGTTCATCGATAATTGTTGATGGGCTGGATACTTGGCTGGGAGCAACACAGTCTTCTAGCAACATTTAATCGTTTTATTTTTGGAGTCGTTGTTAAAAAATAAGGCCTGTTATCCAAGCTCACTTGTAGCTTTTGTACGTCACTACCATGTGCAGACCTTCAAACCCATTTGGGTTGCTGGTTTTTTCAAGCACCGCCCACTTTTTATTGCAGCATGGAAAGGCCGTTCAGGGTTCTCCAAAAAACTTTCGACGGTTACATGATTGGTCAAATGTCTTGCCTTGCAGAACAAGACTGCTTCATTTGATTTAAAGATATCGCCAGATGAATAGGAATCCGGAAGTTGTGGCAGTTGGGCTTTCTAATCAGTGACGGCTGAAGCCAAAGCTTTATTGGCCTCTCAGCTTAGAGAACAAGAGCTGTGATGGAGAAATACACTCATTTGCTAATCAATTTGGTTTCCATAGGAGACTCAACTGAATCTCTCTTTTATGATATTCTACAACTGATACACAGGGAGCCTCATGTTTCAGTTGGCACGATATTCGAAATATCGCAGTATATTTTCACGAAGGAAACTACTAACAAGGTTTCTGAAAACTCTTTGACAGCCCACGACCGGTTTCGCTCTTCTTAGGACTCATCAGGTAGGCGCAGTCCCCGAGTTTCCATCGTGGGCTATCGACCTTGTGGGGGTTTCCTTCATGAAAGAGCTATGATCGTTTTAAAATTTTAATAGCGGGGCAAATGCAGCTAAATTGCTCACACCCCTCGCTCACAGTTCTTGAGTAGGTAAACAAACCGAGATGGTCCATATCTCTTTATCGTTACCAGACTCGTGCTGTTATCCAAATACACTTCGCTGTCAGTAAGCTTTGGCAGGTATACAATCAACTACCTTTGGTTAATGTTGGTTTGTTCGCCCCGAATAGACATTGATAAGAGCTCTGTGATTTCACAGTGCTCCGTTACGGTGGAAATATTAGCTGAAGGAAATCGTGGTGCAACAATGACATATTATTCACTCTTTCTGAAATGTGCCTTGGCATTCAAAAATTCCAAATCCTTTTAATTTGAAAATCAATAAACTAGATATCACCACCACAACCTCCATCCCGAGTGTAGAAATACGCACTGTGTATGTGAAGTATGGATTTGTGCACTTTTTGGACAACCGGTATCTGCGTGTAGTATGTGGGATAATATATTTGAACGAAGTAGCGGAATTCTCGAAAGGGTGGTCTTTTTCGCGAGGATCATGCAGTAAATCGTGCTTTTCCAGGAGGGAAGCAATCTCTCTTCTGACGGAACTTCTCTGAGGGTAGTACTTTTTAACAATTCACAGCGTTATGAGTTTAAAATGTTTTTTAATGATTCCATTGTTTACTTATTAAAAAATGAAATCAGGGTAATGGTATTTGCACTCTAGAAGCCGCCAAAATGACGTCCTTCTGTTTAGTCCATCGCGGATGACGGGGAAGGCAAGTGTATCCCCTTTCAAACCAGTAGTGTAATCGAAGGAGATTCGAGAGATTGCCGTAGTATTTAAAATTTGTGTTGCTATGAAACATTGGTGGTTAATCTCACGACTTTGGAAAGAAACTTGTGTAGTAGTCACGTGCTTACTTGGTGCCTTAGTTTAGGAAAACCCGGGGTGTGTGATAGCTCAGTGGTTAGAGCGCGAATTTACTGACCGGAAGATCCGTGGTTCGAACTCGGGTTAGAGCGGAATTTACTGACCGGAAGAACCCGGGATCGAACTCGATTTCTGCATCTCGACCTCACTTGTCTAGGCTTGGATAACTCGGCAGCATCCTGGCTCTCATACTTTCTTCGGGTGGCATGCCAGCTAGTTACAAAAAGAGTATTACAGCTGAACGATTCGCTTCTATTTTCATTTTCGAGGGAACCTGGAACATCACTTTTGCATCTTGTTATTTGTTGGAAAGGGCGCTTCACTGCACTGACTTTTAAGAAAGTCATCGTTAGGATCCGGAGGACATTCTATTCCGAGAAAAGCTTGTAGGGAAGCTGCTGTAGTTTTCCGGGTAATACTGAACAAATTACCATATACTACTGAATTATTTCAGCAAAACAAGCTCGGTTCCTATGGTTAGCTGGCCGAAAATCAACGAATTTAGTTGATGTACAGTGGTCAAGTACACGTTGTGCTACTCAATCTGACGTAATCCATTTTAGTAGGTGAACATTTTATGCTTCTGTTGATTACATCCGGGACCATTTTTGTATGGATTTATGCTGTTCTGTTATGGTGACTAAAATTCTTTGCCAGAAGACGAAACGAGGCGGACCACGGGAAATATCCTTCATAACCGACCACTGTGAATCAGTTCTCCTCTTTTCAAGTCATTCGCCAGCAGGCTTAGGCATCTAGACCGTCACGACTGAATTCTTACGCATCTTCAAGATGTATTTCTATGTCTTCCCGATCTCAGAACTAATCTTTCCCGTGTTCGACTTTGATACGCCCTAGTTACGGTGAGTCTTTATCCTAGTGTTTCTCATACACCAAGGGCTCTCAAAGGTGTCTGATAGCCGGCACGCGCTGACAAAATAAGTTCGTTTTGGTTCAGTGTGACGAAATATTAGTAGCTTGCGTGCGTTTACTTGTGGTTGATCAGATGTCTTTTGCTATGTCGCTAAGTTCGGCGAACAGATCAACGGGCCATCTTATCAAATGCCAATTGATTTGACTATTAGTGATCAACTTCTTTACACTTCCTGACGGTTTTTGCGTCAGAGTCCGGATTTTATTGTTAAGTAAAAGTGGCCACAACTGTCCAATAATGTTTTTCGTTGGGTTAGTTATTACTGGCTTCAACGTTCCTGTTAGCAAGAAATATCACGTCTACAATTTTGGTAACCACAATTAGCATGCCACTAATGGATGGATGAATAAATTACTAAATAAAATAATCAGTCAGTTCACTCAGCTAACTTAAGTGGGCCGTTATTCAACACCATCCAAATGCACATTTTTCTTCTGTGTGTTATGCAAAATTAGTGACATTGATTTATAAACATGAGAAGTCAGTGGTGGACGGGATGAATGAACGGGCCTCCACGACACTTTCCAATAATTCAACGCACCAGGTGATGCTTTTTTAAATTTTACACATACGCGACCAAAACTGGTTATTACTCAGCAAAAACGTGGGCGAATCAAAAGCTTTTAGACTCAGATGTAATGCGCTTAAAAAGTACGGAAAGGCAGAAACAAACCAAGTGGATGTAACCGCTTTTCGCACGCCTCCTGCGTCTGTATAACTGATATGTAAAGTAAGGGCTAGCTAAGGTACCGTCCAGCGCTTGCCGGTATACAGGTGAAAGCGCTGCATTTCTCACTCTCCCAGATGAATCAGTCAGTCTTTGTAGATCGGCCAAGGGGCTTCAGCGAACCAGTACGCAGTTTTCTTCACGAAAATATACTTCAATATCTCGAATACTATGCCCATTGAAACACGCATTCAGTTGAAGAATTTCATAAACAAGAGATGCAGCTGTCCTCCCTTAACAACAATGTAACTCAGGAATAAGCGTAGTTAGTCTCACTAAACCGGTTGAAGCCAACAGTCAAGATTTTACCCTGATACTCCTCTTAACGGTACTGGGCGACTTTGTGTCAGCAAATGACCACTTTCAAAAGTATGGTCATCAATTATATATTCCCGCTAATTTCCTCCATTTGAATAACTAAACAGCAATTCACTTTCGGTCGTTCTAAGGAAACTGAGTTGAATGCATAAAATATGTCCCCAGACTGTTAAGCTTCTATTCGAAATGGAAATACACGAGAAATAAGTAAATGAACAAACGAATGAACTGTGTTTGTGTATCCCGCCACGGGCGCAAGAATGACACGCTACTCTCTAGTGGAGATGTAGGTGCGACATGTTGGACAAGTTAAGCTGTTGGATATTCATAGCTTAAGTTGGTTGGCCTGCCTTTTATTTGTAGACTCGTTCTTCACAAGGTTATCGTCCCTGAAAATTCAGTTGGTTTTCTTGAGCCAAATGATTAATGAGCTCAGTAGATTACGCGTAGACCAGTCAGACGCTTTGGTGACGGTAGGAATGAGTAAACCGGCACCGCCGGTGGCCTTGTTGCGAGCTAGTGAGACCTTGGTGCCATACTGCTTTGATCCGGTCCATTTGTGGCTGTCTGACTTTGAGATAGATTGTAAACGACATATAGTAACGAGACAGTTGTTCACCGCAAATTTAAACAGGGACCTAAGCACCGGAGTAAGCCCCTCAATGTAGCTCAAACCTATAGAGATGCCATATCAAAGTTACGACTAGAAAGCAATAATTTGTTTCAGAGACAAAATAGATATATATATATATACATGTATATATATATGTAGATAGATAGATAGATAGATAGATAAACAGATAGATAGATAAATGAATGGATGGATAGTTAGATAGACAGATAAAGAGAGATAGAATTATGTAGATAAACTGGTTATATTTGTAAAGTATAACCCTAAAAAACCGTATCCACTCGAAAAAAGCTGTTGAGCTGTGCAAACGAGTTTGGGGACCGTTTGAGCTTATTTTGCAGCCAGCTTATTCCCTATGGTCCTTAATATTCACCTTTCAAACGCGGTCGCTGGGAAGTCTGCGCAGACCTTCCATTTGATTACAAAACTAAATATAAAATAGATGTGTTCAGGTGACTAAACTGCAAAGGTTTTGATCAAGTGAACTGTGAAATATTGATGATTTTTCCCGCAAACCCTCTAAAAATTTGTGGCAGCCTGAAAGCTAGTCGAGTGATATGTCACGTGCAGAGGCTGCGCGCCATGTGCAGCAATATCAGGAAATCGGAGTCAATTCAAGAAATCTTCTGTGAGATTGAAACCTACAAAAAAGATGTCAAACCATCCTAGGATTCTGCGCACGTGACGAAGTCTTCTATACTATTACCCTAAGGAGATTATTGATGAATTATGCACCTTCATTAGATATCCAGATGTTACACGAGCTTACCGGCTGATTTGAAAAACACACAGTTTTGGACTTCTGAGTGCCATGTATCCGAGGAAAGCATTAAAAATGACCCGGCCCATTGTAGTGGCATAAAGCATCTGCTACCAGTTCATCTGACGTATTCATATGCCTTAAAAAGTTTATGTTATCAGACCAACAGATACGATAAAAGTTCCTCTGTATTTGAGTGTTTTATGTCCAATAGCCTTCTTGGGCGGTTTTACTACACTAGGCGCTGTGATTTGAGCCAAAAGAAGGTCAAAAGAATCCCCTATACAAAACCTGAGTTGGGGAAAACCCATTATTCCATTGAGAATTGGTTTTCTCTCAATTATTCGGAAGCTAGATGTTGGACTTAATGAAAGATCAAGCGTTCAACCAGAGCCATGACAACCCAATTAGGTTAGGCGCCATTGGAAACCAATATCAGGACGCTGGGGCGTAGAAAAAGTACTGACGATTCTTACAAGAATCATATTAGTAAAACCCGTAATCCAATTTCTCACCAACAATATATCTTACCTTTATTGATTGCTTTGCACAGCGTGGTGACGTACTCATCTAATCTAGTCTCAAAAATATGACTCGTGCAGCGAAGCATCTATCTTAAAAGATCACAGGTCTTTGACAACGTACGGGACTCTTAACTAACTGTTTGTTTCACTGGTTTTAATTGATTAGTCATTTGGTTGAATCTAGAAGCACTGATGAACGATTATGTTTTGTTCTATGCATGGTCTGAAGCATAAAAATGTTTTTCAACACAAACCGTTTACGTCATGGTTAAAAGTAGTCACGTTCTCATCGGTTCATGTACTACATTTGTGAAATGAATTCACAGAATTAAAACCGTTACTGTTAGTTCAGCGCTTCGATTGCATGTGTTGTTGGCAGAGTCGCGCACATTCACTTCTTCGGTTTAGGTCTTCTGAAACAACCATTTTTTGCCTTATACTTCAAAGGATATTACATGTTCATTATGCATTCCTCGAATCTTACAAAGAATGATACTAGACCCGTCCGTTTATAAAATCCCAAGTTACGAGTGGTCTTTACACGTGATACCTTCGTCAGAAACTACGGAAAAACACGCAAACAAGAAGTTAAAGCCAGGTGAGCGATAAGCATGTCTTGCTAATGTCCGTTTGCTCTCGAGATTCAAACTGTGGTTAGTTGAGTTCTCAAGCACACTTTCTTCTTTCTCGACACGGAATGCTTGAAACTTGTAGAATGAGCTCAGACAGGGTGCGGAAAAATTTCACCTACAACTCAAGAGAAAATAACAAACTTAGCCTACCGAATCACACCTGTTAGTTAACCCGACTAACATATGTTGAATCTACTCATTATGCCCGAATGAGAGCTGCTGGTATCTGAATGAATTTTTTGTATGGCTCTCCACCTGAGTGATGATGCCTCTGAGATTTCCACAATATCCATCATTCATAACGAATTTTGGCAGATTTAGTCTGACCTGAATAAATTTGGCACCAATGGTTATCCGAACTGCGCAGTTCACTGAGTAAATCGCTTACGCACACAAAACCTAAGACAATAGTGTCACCGGAATTGAATGAAGTTGGAAAAAGAGAAGTTTTGAAATTTTTACTCTATGAGTGGTCATGAATGCACACCTACGACTGCCAACTTTACCTAATCGACTTCAAGCCCACAGGCATAATCATGAATGGCCCCACGTGCTAACATTATGTTGTCTATGGTACCATCCAGAGTCTATCCGCCAGCCTCCAACGAAATGAGCACACAACGACGTGAAAATCGATATAAAGCACTGCTGTTATGGCATTTGATCTTCATTTTTATCAAGAAGAAAAATAAAGCATGCAACTTTACACATCATGAGCAAGGAACTAATGATTATCAGTTAGGTGAAAAAATTTCACAGGATATCTAACTTTCCCCCCATGACTTGAAGATGGAACGAGTCATCAACGTCAGCTTTTTGGGACTTCTGATTCTTGTGAAAATTCCTTCACTGTTATTCACATCTTCCGGTGAAGGGCTCAAATACGGGCTGACCTTTTTGAAGTGAAACAATACCGCAAAGTTCTACTGTGTGGTGGGATTGTGAAGGACTAATTTGGACTATTCTGTTCTTTTGCGTACACAGTGACTGAAAATCGCTTGCCTTTGGCATCCAAACTGCTTGTGCTGCGCCACCTGTAATGTGACAGTCAGCGAGGATGTCGAGCCAAAGAGACGTTCTGAATGGCAGTAAGCAGCTTTTTCATTTTGCCAGCCACAAAACATCCTCTGTAGTATCATTCGTTGCATATGTGCTTGGTTTGTTCAGCAGAACAGCTAGTGTCTATGAACTACGAGTTGGAACCAATGGTCAGACAAATCTTTGGCAGAACGATCCTGAGATATCCGCACTATTTGCTTTTAAGTTAGGATGGGTTCTAGTAGAGACGAAGTGAATGGCGTAAAATGAGTCACTAAATGCGTAGATAAGTCACGTTGCTTAAGAAATATCACGAGTGAAACTGCTTCAGGTCGCTCGAAACCCCAAATTCAGATACCAGCATGTCACTCCCCATGAACTAATGGGACTCATAAATAGTTTGGGTTTAACTGTCCTAATTTTTTACCGATATAGTTTGGCCTCCTCAGTTAACAGCCGATGATTAGGTGCCTAATGTTGATTAAATATGTGATCATTTGGGAATGGGGTCAGTCAATGGAGGTATTGGACAAACCAGCCGCATTGTTCAACAGTGATCACGTTTAAGTGTTCAAACCGGGTCAATCATTGTGCCCTAGTGGAATCTTGGTAAAACGCTGTTCTGATTTTTCAATTATACGGGGTTAAAAACCCTATGCCATCAAAAATATGTACTATTATCGCACTTTACCCACGTTGCTTTGTACTGGCTAACCAGTGTGATCGAGATAAGACAGAAGAAGGACTCTTCAAGAAGAACATTGTGAATACGAATTAGGATATCATAGGACCTTTCAGTATCCCAAGAGTATGGTCTGTATCTCCGCCAATAAACTACAGCGCACCAGCCATATTCTTCCAGCTAGTTATCACAGGTTGCCGATGGCTGAACTGTAGATAGAAAAATTTGACTTCGATTTAGTCCCGTGTATCAACTGTGTTCTAATGCGAGCGAAGCGCGTGGTGGATGAATTTGAGCAGTCATATCTGGTCTCAGTCAACGCAAAACCAGTCACTAATAGAACCGCATCACCGTGACCGAATTCAATAGTTCCGGAATGTGTCCACACTCTAGAGATACAACCAACCCCGGGAAATACCGTTAAACAATGCTGTGAGAAAGCCGTGTTTGGAAGAACGGGATTGACTTGTGAGTGGAACCGTGGGTTTGTGGAATCTACTCCATGACTGCATGAGACAGTTTATCAGTTACTGACAAAACAGTAAACATTTCATAAATGTGAAACCTGTTGGGAGGAATGTAGTTAAATAAACCTGAATGATGATGAAAAGTTGAAAAGGTTGGAAAGTTTGAAAGTATTGACAATGCAAGTGGATCAGTATCACCCACTGGAAAGGCTGGTACATCTGTGTCAGATGATTGATCGGCTCAAAATAGTCAGACGGACACCCATAAATTCTCTCCGAAGAACTCGCAATCACTAAGAGAGAAGGACCTTTGCTTACAGCGAATTTGATATTTCCAAATTTCTACTCATGGGTTGTTAGAAATGTTAAACAATTTCATGTTTGCCACGGCAGAAATGAGAACTGCACCTTAGTTCCCCCTTGTCAAATCCTTAGGGTAACAGTTCAGAACAAAGTAGTAGGACGTCATGCGAGGACTAAAAACCCAACAGAGTTCTACCGGGGTTGAGGAGAATTCGGAATTGTGCGTAAAGATAGGTAGATGGCAAACATTTTCAGTTCATTCTACAATCACTTAAGGTGAATCCTTATTGATTATTGTGGTCTCTTGGATTTGGTGATACTGAGCAGGAATTCAAGAGACGTGAATTGCCAACTGAATCTAGAGTAACCTGTAACAAGTAGCAATCAATGTTAGTTAACAGGCCTTGATGGGTGTCAACTTGTGTCCTTTTTGCCAAAGGAAAGTGTAATTCTAGCGATGCTTAGCGAAGTGAGAAAGAAAAACGTGCTACGCGAAGACTGTGTTGTTCGAAGGCTTGTCTTTGGAGAACGTTTTTAACAAGAAAGAGAATGTTTCTTCGCTTGCTGCGCCAAAACGGCGACGTGTAGCAATTCCAAAGCTTGCTGGATCGTTTTGTATTAAAAGGTAAATTAGCACTGAAGAACAATGTGGCGTATTGGACTGTTTCCCGGATACCTGCGCCAGCACATTTCCTTACTTGTCATGTTCCTTTCTGGCTGGAACTTGACAATATTTTATGCAGAGTGAGTAGAATCGCCCACATTATCAAATAGTCTGAAGTTGTATGCACGCACACATCCACAGTGGAAGTCCTAATCAAATGGAGATCTGGTGCGTGTGTTTCCGTTCCCGTCTCTCCCTCTCAGTGTGCGAACATGGTGGATGGTCCAACTCCAACATGTCTGTCATAACCAAAGTGTCTTATTTCCTGCCATTTCCGTCCTCAAGGTGTCCTCATTTGTAGTACCAGAAGTAGCGAATAAGTCCACTTCAAATGTTGTTTGCCGTAAAAATGACAGGTGGAGGCAAAGACTTGAGGGTTTTTTCAAATGCTCGTGTTTCAATAATGTTTCAGAACATAATGAAATTGACTTAGTGTATCAGCATTGCTTCATACGACCCACTGAATTTATTCACACAACGTATGGCAAAATGTTTCCGGTAGTATTCTACAAGAGTAGGTTTCTCGGCCTATATTCCATGTGTTCAGCTTGTAAAGACTGAGCGGGATCAACTGAAGAGCCGAAAACTATCGTGCAAATGTTTCACCCGGAACGCCATTGGTGATTGGGGCCAACATTCAGCGTCGTATGGTAAGGAGTTGGTAAGACCTGTTACCGCGGCGGTGTAGTTCAACCAGACTGTTTATAAAGCTTCCAAGAGCACGCCTTATTAAGACCGGAAAACTTGTAATCTCCACCAAGGCGTTTGCATCTCGAGAGCACTCTCACTTTTCTGCTCCGTGTGGCACACAATCTTAGGGCGGACAAACTTAGTGTCTGGTTACCAGACGTTTTCCTCCTAAGCACGCGTTGTGTTAGTATTATCGTTTCCAGCATTGTTAGCTTATTACTGGCTACATAATGCAACCGGCTCTGGTGAAATAAGGATGGTCGTAAATTTAAGATCTTATTAAGTACAGTAGTGTTATGCTTTTCAAGGAATGTCATTCATTCAACAAGCGTACTTGTAAATCTAAGCTGAGCAATAAAGATTACAGCTATATGCTATGACATCACAATTGCCCTCTTTGGGAAACTAATTGTTCTTCCTTTATTTTATTCTGTAAAGCTCCAGTTTTTCTGCGATAACTTGAACAAGTTCTCATTGTTCTTCAGGTGAGTTGCTCAATTCATGACAAAACACTGATTTGAGCTACAGTGTCTGTGATTCATTAGTGGTCTGAATGTATGAATAGATGCCACAAAGATGTTGCAGTAAAGAGAAGGAGGGTTTCTGGGGAAATCATTTCACAGGAATGAGCTTTTTTTGCGAATACTGTGCCTTTAAATGGTTGCTGCGAGATTTCAGGTCACTTGAAAATTGTGGGATAAGTTTTAAATCGGGTTGGCCAATTTTGAACTGAACAAATCCTGGGCTGATTACTGACTACATGATTCACTGTGGTCATCGTCGGGGCCTGATAGCAGCTCTAGGGATCCTTCAGAGACTAAGTCCTATTACAATATCCATTCTCAAGACGTCAGGATGAGTGACTGGGACAAAGCAGGAATTGCAGGGTTAATGGGTTGCAAGAAGTTCATTTCTCCAGTTTTATTTCTGAAATAGTATTTACGTTTACTATCAAGAAAGAAGCTGGCAACCACTCTAAAAGCATCCAGCTGAGATTTGGAAGCAGGTCGTGAAAGTCTCATCCCACGGTCCTGCGCAATAGACATTCCTGTCAGAGTGGATGAATATAGTTAACCAATAAATAAGGTAAGAAGGATCAAATAACCCCAGCAGTTTAACTTAGTAGAAGAATAAACGTTGAACGTTTATGACAACAGACCAAGATTAGTTACCAGCTGAGATTATTAGATGGAATAAGGCTTATTTAATTTACACAGAGTCTCGGGGGGCGGAAAGTTATTACAAATGTTATTATTATATTATTATTTTATTATATTATCAGCTTCCGCCTGCAATGCTCAGTTACCTACCCCTCCTGCCAAATCATCGTTGAACTAAATTGCGGCAGCTACAACCACTGTACGACGAGCACGCGGTTATCACAGCTGACAATGATGATATTATATTATATTAGTGCTGCAGAAAGGCTTGGTAGCGTCTGTATGAAGCGAGCAAAATAAAGGATACCGTTGTCTTTGGGAGCGTGCCTGAATTTTACTAGTAAGAAGTCAAACACAACAACATTGAGGTATGTACACTGAAACCACTTGTCACGAGCACGCGGTTATCACAGCTGACAATGATGATATTATATTATATTAGTGCTGCAGAAAGGCTTGGTAGCGTCTGTATGAAGCGAGCAAAATAAAGGATACCGTTGTCTTTGGGAGCGTGCCTGAATTTTACTAGTAAGAAGTCAAACACAACAACATTGAGGTATGTACACTGAACAAGAAATTCCGGAACTGCACATCTTTCGGTTGAATAAGTAGAAAAGCCAACATCTTCTAAAAGGTTAGTAAAATTTGAAAAGTGTGTGTATCCAAAAGCGAATGATTACTGCCTTTGTAGTATGGTGATACATGTAAATCCACGGGTGTGGTTTAGTATTTTTCATATACAGATGTTGTGACGCTACAATAAACCCTGCTTAGAATGTGAAACAACCAATCGGTTTCCTGTTAGGCCGTGAGGCAGACTGGTGCACAGTTGGAAGCGTTGAGCAGGCGAATGCCGTCCAGACTCGGGGATGCTAGTTAGTATAATCAGTCCGATGCCATGAAACCATGTGCTTACAGTGAAAATTTTTTTGTCGCTGAAAAACTTTGGTTGCTTTACGCTTACCGACAGTTTATTAAGCCATGTGGATGTTTTCAAGTTATAAGAGTGACCAGATCGTTCGGCTTTCTAGACCACCAATTGAGACGAGGAATATCGGGGACATTTCCCACATAATAACTCTGAGGCAGTCCATGATCCAGTCGTTATCCACGCCTATGATAAAGTCATCCGACTAATCTTTTTCGTGGGCAGGCGTAGCTTCTGATCGTTTAGTGGTCTGCCCAAAAGTAATACAAGAAACTCGGTGTGGTTAGAGAAGCAACTATGAAGCTAAAGAATCCGGGTACGTATTACGAGGCAGATCAGCATGTTGTGGTAAGTCGGAAAGCATTACCCAGCTGTTTTGTCTCTGTTAAAACCATCAGACGTCCATTGGACGCCCACGAAGCTCGTAATGATCACGCATAAAATTCACCCGACAGGATTCAACTACTGGTGGATGAAATCAACTTCTGTCAAACTTGTTTGGCCGATGGATAACATCCAGCACTCTAGAGTAGTAGAACAATTGGGAACAAACTATTGGGATTGCTAAACACCACCTGAAAAACAGTCAGGAAGACACTGGATGGGATGGCTTGTTGGATGTGTCGACGGACAGGCATCACGCATTTATGCACTTACAATGGTTTCACGTAATACTGATAGACTTTGAGCCCGCCAAAAGGTTGTCTGATTTGGCAGCATGTTACCGGTTAGCGCCCTGTAAAAGAGGATAGAACCTTTGTATTAACAAAGTTTGGCTTGCCAAGGTGTCAGAAGCAATTTAACCGGAGCCACCCAAGCAAATATCCCCAGGACCGGAAAGTAACATTCGGTGCTCTTAATTTACTCGCCAGAAGTCGGTGGATGTCTGGAGGGAGCCTTTTTTTCTGTTTATCGAAGAAAGGTGGTGGCCTTTGAACAAAATCCGAAGTTATGTGATTTTTGGACGAGTAAGCAGGTTAAATGAGATAAAAATAATACAAAATTTACAAAATATACCGCTATGCTGATTCAGGATGCCCGTCTGGTAATCCTGGCTCTGGAGAACTACATGCCACTCGTACCACCATAACTTCACTTAAAGTTATGTCCAGGCTTCTTTCGGGACACCCGTCGAATTATTTTTGGAAATTTATCATAATAGCTCGTAAAAAATACCCGGAACTCTGAACAGGAAAGTGTGTAGTTGTTTGATTTCTCTTATAAAAGACAACTATTTCAGATTGGAGGACAGCAGAATATGAAAACGTATCGTTAACTTTTATTCCTTAAACACAATGATAGCTAGATTTGAAATGACCGATTGTACAACCAAGATAGTAATTTAGCACAATCTATGGAGAGTGTTCCGGATCGGGGATTAAAAATAGAAACAACAGGCATCATAACGTTTGAGCTGCTCACTGCCCTGAGACTGGTCTGAAGGATTGCCGGTTTCATGATGATCTGGCCAGTAACATAAATGTTCACAGGTTTGGATTCCCGTTAAATTCTGTAGTAACAGATCCCCCATTTTAACGCTTGACAAGATATTTCTCAAAAGGCTACTCTTTGGAAGCTTACAGGATGGGTTGCATAGTCATATAAAATTTTATCCAGAATGAAGATCATTTCATTCAAATCAGTTCTCAAGAAAAGTTCACAGCTTGTCTGCACAACTAGATAGACGGATTAAACAGATTTAGTTTGAAGTCAGATTATCACGTATTATGTTTCCTTACTTTTACGATAAGGCAGTGTGTGACACGTTGTATTGTTCACCCACAGACATGAGTGGCATTGCGTGACCGCAGTAAGGTGGCTCAAGCAACACATAACTCTCGCTTCATTTCCTGAGAAACAGTAAGCTGTTCTGTCGGTCACCTGCGACTCGCCTCTCATTGCAAACGCATTGCGGAAAGAGGCGGATGTGTGAACATCCCGGAAGTTTACAGAGTCACGTCTCAGGTTTTCCTGAAACTAGGTACGGAAATTCAAAGGATGATGGAGTTCTGTAGGATTTGTTTCAATTTATCAAAGTTGCTAAATACAAGGCATCGTGTCGTTGAGATTTGTATAACTCGAAATCACCCTGAATAAGAGCTAACTTAACAGTGTTTGGAGTTTTTAGTACTTGCTGTAGGATGGCTACGTGTGAAACATTTTGACATCGGTTTTTGGTTTATCTTCCCTCGTAAACAGCTTCCCGACTCCAGGAGTGCACACCATGCATCGAGTATGACGAAATTATTATGATGTAATAAAAAGTGGGAAAACAAAACTAAACGGTTTGAGTCCCTTGAATTTTTGTTTGGTTTTCTGACGGACAGTGACCGATTTCATTTAGGATGTAAGGCGTCCTTTGACAGTGCAGTGGTCATAAAGCTGTTCCGATGTAGAAACCAAGCAGGGGGTTAGATGACACGCGGTATGTGATGTGCACTAAAGAGATAACAAATGATCTTTGGTTAGTTACTGATATCCTAAGTATCGTTATCACGTGTTCTATCCTGAAACAGCAAGTGAATGTAGAAGTGAAGATGGGCTGAGGTCATCAAGAACTGTGTGCGGGTAATACCAAGACTTTGGATTTCAAGTGGAAATTTTAGCCCTCAGGTAAATTCAGTCTCTGGTGAAAATTCTAGGAGTATTGTAAAGCTGTCCCATCCTTGTTGGGAATCTCGATCTGTACATATCTCACTTATTGGACAGAACACTACGGTATCGGAGCGCTGTTTCCGGTATAGGTGTCTAGGCTGCTAACCTAACGTAGCTACTGAGCATCCCCTGGTGACAGAATGGCAGAACGTTCACTACCAACCAGGAAGTTGTGGGTCCTAATCTCCCTCTTCATCTACACACAACTGACAACTTCTAACAAAAGCGATAAAGCTGCACAGTGTTTCTTGGCTTTTTGTAGCTTACAGTGGCTCCGTATAAACGAAGATTATCTATGTATATCTATATATTATATGTATATATATACATCATTCGTGGACGGGGTGTAGACTGAACTGGTCGTTATAAAACATCTGTAAAGAGTGGTTGAAACCATAATTGATTTTTACACTAATAGTGACAGCACCTTAGAACAAATAAAAAATTGCTGTTCGCTGAACTAAATGGAAACAAAATTGTTTGGGGAGATTCTCCAAAAAACGGAACCTCTAATTTTGGCAAAAACCAGACCACAATCTTCCCTGAAATCGTGGGTGAACTGTCTGTCTGTGAAATGGTGGACCTTTATCAGTGATTCATAACAAGGGCCCACTCTGCAGCCTGGAGCAAGAAATTAAGTACATTTTGGCTAAACTAATATACGCTGCAAGAAACCGAATAAAGCAACAAGTTTTCCTTGACCTCGCCACTCTCGTTTGACTCAGTGCGTAAAAATGTCGATACATCACTCGGGGCATGCTTCACTGAATTTATGATCACTTGTACACAGAGAGTGTCACATTGCATACCAAGGGGTTGTGAAATTCAATGGAGCAGTTCACTAGTTTGATAAACAACCACTAATGAGGTTTACTCGCAATGCTGGTGATACGTCAGGGGCCTCAGTCGTACCTGGCACTCTCTGATTAGTCATGATGTCAGAACAATAAAATCAAATCTTTGTATGAGTGCATGCAAATTATTGTTCTTTTTTATAGTAAACGGACAAACCATCGGTCCCTCATTAGTGTTGGACTAAGCACTGAATATGGTTGAGTGAATCGCGATTTGTCGGTAGTTCTGAGGAAGAACCTCTTGGCAAAACTTTCAGGAAAATAAAGGAGTGTATCACTGACCCTTTCAGTGGCATAAAAAGGAAGAGGATGGTGGTAGGGAAATTTCGTGACGGACGATTGAGAGTTCGTTCTTCTTTTGGTGAAGCCAATCTATGCTTGAAAGCCAAAGAGCACTGTGCAGCCGTTTCATTCTTGTTGATAATCATCACATGTGCACAGTTCACGAAACTCCAGGCAGCTCCAAACCCGTGGCATTTTGTCAGTAGTCGAACATTTAAGTTGACCACAAGCAGCTAATCAGTAATGTAATTAGCTCTCATTAAGACAGGACATGGCGTCAGTCATCTTTCAATCACGGAAACAACACCAAGGGTCACTTATTGACTGATTCCTCGATACACGATTTCTCAGAAGACAGTTTAACTCTCTTTTGAGCTACGCATTGACTGATGGTGATTTGGGGAGATATGGCAATTTTCAGAAGCTTAATGAAAGAAAATCATCATAGGACGAGTGAAAATTCATCCTGAAAGGTCATCAATCGCGAAGCCAGTCAACTCATGACCTCTTGATTCCATGGTTGAGGGATGAGTGACGCTATACGTTAACTTAGTGCGACACTGACCAGCCACTCTCGTCCTAGCGGTTTGGAGTTCGGACTGCTAGTCAGGAGGTTGCCGGTGCGAAACTGCCTAGAGTTTCGTGGGGTGCACACTGCTGATGATTCTAAACAAGGACAGGTCAGCTGTAAAGTGCCTATCCGGCTCTTTAACATAGATTGGCTTCGCTGATTGGACAAAATTCAACTAAACCACGGGATTGCACGTAGCTGAAGTAAAACTGTTTCCTCAATTAGCATTCGAGTATCGGGCCTTTTCAGTATGGGTTATGCGTTCCTCTGCTCTGAAACACACGAACAAAGTCAAAGCTCTTCGGATGACCAGAAAGTACGTAAAGTCCAGATGCAACCAAGTCACACCTAGTGCACAGCCATTCAGCCTCACCACTACCGGATACGATTCAAATATACAAAGGAAAATTTGCTACTTAGAAAGTACAAATAATTAGATTTACTATCTGTTTTGCATGAGGAGAGGAGATCGAACTCCATTAAAGTGGCGGTCAGAATTTTTTCTGTTAGTAGTTTTAATTCTGTGTTAGTCTAACACTATTCGATTTAACCAGACGTGAAAGACGTGCTTTGTTCCGACATCAGAATTCTTCACCATTACAATTTCCTATTTTTCCATTTAGAACGATTCGTAAAAGATGTCGGAACATGGCAACCCCTCGACATGCAGTAAATCACGTAGTATCGTTGTTCATCTTCCGGTAATTTTGCTTGCTAGACTATTTCATTTAGAGATATTGACATCACGTCATTATTAATCACTCTGGATGAACGGCATGGAAATGTGAATGTATGTTACGATTTGAGTGCGAAAACTTCGCTGAGCTTGAGACGGAGTAAAAGTATGATAAAAGGCATTTCATACTCTGAAACCTGTCGTTTTCGCCCTATGATGAAACGGCTTTGATCAAATGCTTCAGAAGTTTTTTATGCACCAAGGAAGCCAGAATGCTTTAGGTGAAACGGGAGTGGCGAAGAAACACGGGCATCTCAAATGTGTTCTAGCCACTTCATACCAAGTCGGTATAAATGGGCAAACCCTGTGTACGTGCGAAAGATGAGGAACCAATGTATTCCAACTGATCGATCGTCTACAGTTGATTCAGTAATCATTCCCAGATTAGGTGTTATCCGTTTCAATCTCTACGTTGTCCGAAATCATTCTGGTTGTCTCAATGAAGACAGCAAGATACCATTCTGTCGTTGTTTGCCTTTAACTTCTACCTGGAATGGTATTATCTCACATTAGAACAAAGCAATGATCACAGGACAACAAATGTTTTAGCAAATATTGACGCTGTGCGGTGGAGAAAAGTAAAAAAATTGATTCATTTCTGGTTTAGGGAAGGCTTGTCATTCGTGAAAATTCCTGTCGTATGCGATCATGTTTCCGTGGCAGAATCAAAGGTCTTTGAGTTGCGAACAAAACGTATGTTCAAAACTTATAGTTGTGCACCATTGAACAACTTTTTGAGGGAATTCTAGTCTACGTTCTCATTCGCCTTGACTGAATTTTTACTTGTTTGCGTCCAAGGGCATTGCGCTGCTCTCCAGACAGCCATTCTTAGCAGTTTAATTGGAATTTATACCTTACCTGTGGTCCTCTGAAGGACTATTGGTCCTCACCATAGATTAAAGGTAATTCTAAACAAATAGCGAATAGCAAATAGCTATTGTTCCCAGAATCCTAATGGAGATAAAATCAGACCAGGAAACAAGATATTATTTATTTTTTGGATTGTGGTTGACTTCACCATAAATCAAACCCATTTTAACGTTTGCTGATGGAACGCATTACTCACAAAGTTGTTGAAAACTCTGGCAGATCACGATGGGTTTTGTCCTTATTGGGGAGCATGGGGTACGCATGGCCTCTGAGTTTCCGTCAACCTGAGCATAGGTTTCTGAGAAATTTCCGACATGCAATCATTTGCAATTCAGTTTGATATTAACGAGAAATTCAGATAAATTTCACCCAGCTCTCAGATTTATGATTCAGTCGGGATTAGTTCGTGTCCCATGTAAGCAACAACTCAACGGGCAAATTAGTGCATTCCGTCTATTTCAGATTTGCTGCCTATGATTGCGTGTGTAGGAAGCGATATGTTTCTGATATTGGAAAAAAAGACAATGGGAAACGGCTGACTATTCCGTGGTTTTGGGCCCGAGTGCCCAATGTGCTTGGGCGAAGGGAATTTATCTACAATAACAACAAAACAGACGCAGAATAAAACATCTTTCCCGCGAATGTTTCTTTCAGCAATGCCACTTTTGGTTGTGATGAAGAGAAGGAGATGTGAAGTCTACATGCTTTTTCAGTCGCGCATGGATTACGAATGTTGTTGAACATTCTGTTCGCGACTGACGTTTTCACATGTTTGTTTGCTCTGACGCATCCGTGGAAATAAGCGAATTAATACACACCAGCAAAACTCAATTCACTGCAAGTTGCAATCCGTCAGTTCCTTTTAACCAGCCTGCCACATCGCATATAACCTCGATTGAACATGAACCTTTATAAGCTTTTTGAGACGGTGTGCATAAAACTCTTTGTCTTGGAGTTTTCCAAATAACTTTAGTGACGCTGATGCCTATACTTGTTGCATTAAAAGATACGTTCTCGTTGAATCTTGGGTAGAGTTTAGTGAAGTTGTTGCAACTGCTGATTCAAACGAGTGCAAACTTATCTGAAAAACCCCTCCAAGCAGACGATCGAGAAAACGATGCGTTCATAACACACTACGAAGGTCATTAGTTTCGTTTAACTGAAATCGTTCTGATACACAACCAATCAAAGTTTGTCACCGTGCCCTTAAATTTTGTTCAAGCCCGAAAAATATAACGTCCCAGCTCATACAGCGTATGGAAAACACTACCATTCGCATAAAAATTTATCAGAAACAAACCCAAAATTTTTGATAGGATTTAGGCTGGACTGTGAGCAGGTCAACCCACGGTCATGATATTACATCGTCATAACTGCGTTTTATTGAGATGATCTGTACATCACCGAATTTCTATGCTGGAAGTAATCAACTCCGGCTGGTATCTTAGAATCAAGAGGAAGAGAAGATTATCTAGTGTTGTAATGTAAAAGTGAACATCCTGCCTTCATTTCAGAACAATCAACTGGGTTTTTTAGCTTTAAACACCGAACCCCGAAAACCACTGAATTGCCAACCCAGTGGATGAATTTTCGTGTACTATGTCAGTAGCATATTACTCCATCAGGACTATGTTGCTTGCAAAAAATTTCAGCATGGAAGTGATCGATGACGCAAAACTGAACATGTGTGGATCGTACGCCAAGGACTTCTTACGCAGTAGTCAATAGTGATGGCTGCCGACCACACGAACATTTACAGCATCTGTCCAGGATTATTCTCTGATCCAAACCCTAGGATTTTGGATGTCAGTCACTCCTAACGATTAGGATTTCGAGAAAACAGAGGAACATACCTCGTTCCTTATAGCATACCACCCATGAAGCCCAACTATTCAAAGTATTTGGAAGACAATGAGAGTGTCCTAGTTCAAACGGAAGTTTGAAAAATCACCTAGGTGCTGGTGGCAATCAGGTACAATATTAATGTGACTATCCGACAGCGCTCGATCACAATAAACTGTATCCTTAGGTTCGTTTGCAAATCAATTTGATTTTCACGAAAGACTCAACTGAATCTCTCGTTTATGATATTCTACAACTGAATGTGCTGCACACAGGCCGCCCCATTTTTCAGTTGGCACGATATTCGAGATATCGCAGTATATTTTCATAAAGGAGACTACTTACAAAGTTGCCGAAAAGTAGAACATAAGGTTGACGAAAACTCGGGGACTGCGCCTACCTGATGAGCCTCAAGAAGGGCAGAACCTGTCGTGGGCTGTCAAAGAGTTTTCAGCAACCTGGTGAGAAGTTTACCTTATGTATCCTTAGGTGTTCATACATAGGCATATACAAAAACCTCAACGCCTCCAAAGTCTTGTAACTAACGGATAGCATTTTTTTCACCAACAGAGGTTACTAACACAGGGCATTCTGTTCTATGAAACAAGGATTTCTTTCGTGGGTTTTCTGAAAAAATTAACATTGTCCATCATTCACGTAATCAGGTTTCATATTTATTGTCTAAAGCTCTTGGGTGGGTCACCAGTATTCATTAAGGAGAATGCTGTTTTGTCTTGGTGAATGTTCTGATTTTCTTTTGTTCTGTTAGACATTTTGTACCTTCCTTTGGAAATTTAAATTAGGCGAATTAGCCGGTGCGGTTCTAGATTAAATTGAGGTAGACAGCTGGCATTGCATAATTGAGGATTTTCTGTTGTAAGTGCACGTGCCTTTCAGGTGAGAATAAGACCGACATTTAATTTGTATCAAAAAGGAATTTATTTGTACTTTCAAGAAAAAGCACTATTTTTCAAGGTCAACTTGGAGAGAACAAGTACAATCCGTCCGTTTCATGGACAAATGAATCATAAACTACAGTTAGTGCAACAGATAAGCCAAAAGGTGACGAACGCAAAGAAGAACACTTATTCCGCATTACTGGGACGTGCCATTGGGAAGCGCATCACGAGTCACGTTTACCGTAACGTATAACGTTTTACGTTTGTTTGCTAAACAATGGATGCCCAGTTGAGACGAAATATTTACCAGAATGGAACATCGCAGGACTAGCAATTGCATTGTCAAAAAACGTCAGCAGATGTCAACAGAACACAGCAATGCCGGTATCGTGCTCCATGCTCAGCAACATAAAGTTACATAGATGTGTACATATAGTAATCTCCTGACGTTAAAATATTTGAAAAATATAGAAGCTTCAGCATTTCCCATAATGTGACCTTTATTGAAACAGTGTTTCACAAGTGAGGTATGTGTAGATTCCTGATGGAAGCAGTTTAAATTCGACAGAAGTGCACCCACAGATCATCGTGCCCAAACAGGTCAAACGTAAAGCAAAATTTCACCATCCTATGATATGAAAGCGCATAAAACAAACAAAATTTATACAGCCTGTAACGCGTCTGACAGATGGTGCTAAACCTGTTGAAGACCACCTTGTCTAATGTATTTGCCTTGTTGAATAAAGGCGCTTGAGTAAACGGCGAAAATTCTGGACTCTGTTTGTACACAGATCAGAAAAACACAAAGTAAATAATGGCTTCAAAAAGAGCACGCTGACTGTAACAAGAAAGGCAACTTTTGTTCGAAGTTAACTAAGCAGATTTGGTTAACAAATGAAAGAGAATCATAGGAGACACCTGCTGGCAACCCGAACTGCCCCAACCAGTCAACAAACCGAGCTTTTTGTTCTCACGGTTAACTGAGTGCAAACAAAGTTTCATTTGAAATGAAACTCTCATTTAGTTAGTTAGCTCTCAGGTAAAATGAAACCACATTTCAACTTCATACTGTAAACGTATAGCCGGAGGGGTGATAATCAAGAAACTAGCACGACTGAAAAATATGCTAATATGTCGTTTGTTATCCACAAATATTTGGAGCGTATAAGTTACGTGCGTTTCGTTTGGGGAATGATGAAATGTTTTTGCTGTTCCGCGCAACTAGTACGCTGAGTGATTTGGATGAATTACGCGACCAGACTATCCAAACTACTGTGCAAGCTTTCCTCCAAACTTCAACAGTTGGGATTTTATAGCCTCCAGTCTAAAACACCTGTTATCCGCTTCAACTGCGGAAGCGTTCTACTAAGTGAATCTGGTATCGATTACCGGTTTTGCCGTAGCTTTTGTTACTAGTTGCCTATCTAGATAGATAAAAGCTATTTGATTGCAAATGTGTCAACCCATTAAGACAAGCAAGATCTGGAATAAATCACGACAGGATTTCCAGTGGGGTGTAATTTTAGAATGATAAAAAGAATCCTCCACTCTGTCGGTAAAACGTCTGCTGTGTCACTGAACTCTTGCTGGAGATGAACCGGACTTACGCCTGAAAAATAGTGTTTTAAAGTAGCATTTTTAGGTATTTTAATTAACTTGTACAAAATGCGGCTTCTAATAGTAAAGAAGCTAGGAGCTTATAACCACTGGTAGCTTAGATTGACAGGATGAGTTACTATCCTGAAAACGCCCCGTTTATGTGATCCGTAGGCGGTGCTCTGACCCAACACGCCTATCTGAGCTTCTCCAGAGCAAGATTACATATCCTTACTCGTATATCACGTTGACCATTGCTTTGTTGACCTATAAATTCTACAGAAAACGAATAGCATTAAAAGGTACCTACATCAAAGAACAAGTTACACAAACCAAGCGGACGACTGCTGCTTTTGAGCAACATCCATCTTGGGCATATTTTAAGTCGATCAACATCGTCTCGGGAAGCTCAGGTGATTAAGATTGAATAAGTTATTGTTCTTCTATCGGAAACTTAGTTGGTTATGTCAACGGTGCTTATCTGCATGACTGTGGCACAAAATGTTACACATTCTTCACTGAAAAAACTGCGATTGACGTGAGAGAACTAGAAGAGGTGCTCAGATGTCAGTAGACACGGTTAAACTGCGGCATTTTTAGTGTGCATGTCTATATAACAGGGATAAACTTGTCTTAGATATCTGGGCAGGGTTTAGTATCAAAAGGAAATAGAGCCGCCGAAAATACACTCCGCTGGTTAGCAATGTCAAAAGAAAAATTTTCCTTCTCTTGCAAAGCTGCATCTCTTACACCTAAACCTACGTTTACGTCGGCATCAAAAAGTTATAAATGTTTGACTCAACACGTACACAGTACGATTGTTAGACTATGACCAGAAGTTTAGTTTTAAAAAGCTTTCACCGTCATTTAAACTATAGGGGACTGTTTTTACCAATGAAACGTTTACTCATTTAGGAATTGCTTGACAAACATCCTGTAATGCGTATTCGTCCAGCAAGAGAATTCAACGGATTTGACGTCTGAAGGAGCGATGTTGGTTTCCACCTCCTGACAAGGCCGAAAATAAGGAATGTCGTCCCCATACTAAGATCACTTGCCTCCAAAGGCTGTGTTCTTTTGCTCCATGAGAGCGAGACTGAACTTGATTCATTCTCAGGATGGAATGTCTGCAGTTCAAACACAAACGATTAATGTCCGAATAGATCCCACTACTTTCCAGATAGACTCAATCATGTTTCCTGTGATGGTATCCAAGTGTACAATTGCATTCTACTTTAAATTCCGTTTGCTTTTGTAGTTACTACTGTCAAATGTATTTTCTATGAAACATGCGTCCGTTTTTCCTGAGCGGGTCGACTAACGAATATCCAGTTAGAAACTCACGATTTGGACACAGCAGATGCGTATTCAAACTAAATGCAAAAAGCCTGTCTACGATGTGCACTGAAAAACGATATGCCTAGCCCCATCACCTAGATCAAATTACAATTTTGCTATTCAAAAAAGAAGTTCAAGGGGCGCATATTTTTATCTGCACATTAAAAATGCTGAAATACACTGTGGCCAGTTTTTTAAAAGAATACTTTTCGGCCCTATTTCATCGCACGCAATCATGAAAATAACCAAATTACCAGCAAAGAAAACATTATAAAAAAATGACTTGCATGCAGCCTCATACTCGGAATTCATACGTATCTTCTCGAAAGTAAATGGGTTATTCATCTGTGAGAGATCAGTAAGCCCTTGTTATTTTACAAGCATAGAATAATCGTGAACATCCCTCTGTTGAATCGCCATTATTCTCTTGGTTTTTAGCGAAGTTTACGAGTGAGGTTTTGATACGGTATAATCCCGACTACAGACTACGCAAACAGCCTAGACACCCAACCCTACGATGCCCAGGCATTTGTGTCCCTGAGTAAGCCAACGGAAATAAAAATTCTAATGGGCGGCCGAAGAAAGGTAAGTGTGAAGCCTCATGTTTTTGTAGCTCACATTGAGGAATTGTGTAGGTGTGCAGAATTTAGGCGCATATTGTTTACAAATTACACTGACAGCCTGAATCAAAGCACAAAGACGGAAGTGCCTACGTCAATTGACGCACGCCGCCATTCTCAATCCGTACTAAATTGATTGGCATAAAATCATAGGGCCAAAAAACTTGTTGAAAAAGTGAAAGTCACGGAATCACGTTGAATACGGACTTGCCCTTTGAGAGCGTCATTCAACATATATACTGGCCCTGTACTGTTATTGCCATGAAATTCGCAGCAGAAAAATCACTGAATGTTTTTCAGCTGGTCTCTAGAAAGGAAGCACTCGGGAGGCCTTTGCGGAACCACGCTCAGAAAAACGTGGAATGGCGCGTGAATTTTAAGTAAACACAGGTCAAATCTGTGCATCGAATAAGCATAACACTTAATCGTTACATTTACAGAAAAAACTGGGGGTTAATATCGGGGGGAATGACCACAAATTCATGCTGTGATTAGATCCCGATCAAAATGTATTGACTGATACGTAATGATTGCAGATAACTTTTGGTACAATCAACACTAATAGTTGCCATATTACACTTGTTCTGTTTACTCACATTATCTTTCTGATTTTTCGTGACCTAAAAAATAAAATGTGATAAGATGAAAGTAAGCTGATTGAGATGTGCTTGAGTTGATTTATAAATAAAACGGATATCAAGGAGCAATGACAGTAAAAGTGTAGGTTAAAACCGGTTGTTTAATCACTATGTCTGTTTAACTCGGCAGTAAACAGTAGTATGCGGAGGATGTAAGTTACAACAGGGCCGTTGTTTTTAATTTGGTGAGTCCAATCAAGTCCCAGATGATATATGCTGTTTAAACCACTTTAGTTTCTAATATTTTTGTGGGTGACTTGAACAACCCTACTTAGTGTTCTGCACCTGTTGGTTTATTTTATCGGATTACTTTTCACGGATTAGTTTTCTCCAGGCAAAACAAATCCACCAAGTTTATCTAAAATGCATTTGGAAGGAGCCAACAATTGATTAGCGAAGACCCTTCTGGTGTAGCCATTGAATGACAAAGAGTGCCCAGCTTCAGGCCTCAGCATCAGCACATTCCTAATTAGTCTCCCTATTCGGACTTCCTGGCGGAAGTAACATGAATTCCACCCCTCCAGTCGGGATAACTAGCCAACATGCTCGGGAGTCACATTTCGTATCAATCTAAACTAATAATACACTAGATCGCTTTTGCTATGCCTTATAGGGAGTTGTTTAATAGATTATTGCTGTTGGACACGAATAGTTGTACACTAGCATCAAACGTTTATTCCCGTTTCCGTTGTTGTGGACCCTGTCATTGGCGGTTTTGCCTCCAAAACTTGGTAGCAGATGAAACGCAGTGTGATGTACAAGAAACTTTAACTGCTTTTACGTAATGCGCTACTCATAAGGCTGCTGAAAATTCTTCGACAGCGCTTCTTGGGGCTCATCAAGTAGGCGCACATGCAGTTGCCTGGGAAGATCACAAACGAGAGATTTAGCTGCGTTACAGGTGAGTCGCAAAAACCAAAATTTTTGTGAGTGAGTGTATTTTAACCGCTTACGTTCAGCAAAGAGTACCGCCAATAGGGGAATTTAAAAAACGAACGGGGTATAACCTCTACAGGTCATTACAAAGGTGATGATTGGGAAAGGAACATGGTCTTGTCCAACTGAACCCTAAGTTTTGTATTTTCTAAGCCTGGACAACAAGCATCAGGACAGAGTTAGTTACGGTCATGTGTTAAAATAATCAAAACCCTAAGAGGAATAATAAAAATAGAATTTCGATCAGATAACTTAACTAGAAACCACACTAGGGTGAAGATTAGAAGGAAACAGAACACCAGTGTAGACAGGGCCAAACTAAAACGGGTCATTAATTGGCCTGCCGACTAGGTAATCAGTATGGAAACACATATATTCATCCACGCGAGCAGTTTAACTCAGTTCCTTACCTCCAGCAGGCTAGCACTTTTTGTCATATATATATATATATATATATATATAT
>NW_008751754.1:1007465-1009681 GCF_000715545.1 Opisthorchis viverrini | reverse complement strand
GTCATATATATATATATATATATATATATATATATTAGTCCTGCGATCAAAGCATGAGTAATTATCCGGGTCCTGATTTAGCTTAGGATTTATCGTGAAAGTTAAACTGCCTATATTTGGTTCACGTTCCTGATACCGCAAAGCATATCATCCAATGAAATCGATTGGTTTCCAGAAGCATTAGGTGTCAGTCATCAGCTAATGTTCTGTTTCCAAAAGAAATCTAAGAAAAGTCTTTTTTTCAATCGAGACCAACAGATTCACTCTACTTCCTTGATCGGAATACTGCATTCACAAACGAACCGAGCAACTGCGGTAGCATTATGCGTTCTCATATTACCGCACAACTTTGTTGCTGTTAACGTAGGATAATCCAGAAAGCACACCACTCAATATAAATAATCTATGATATTATGGTGAGTGACTGCGAGGTCAAGGGCACTGTTAGCAAGAGCATGACTTGAATGATCTTCTGCAGTTCCTGCAAGGGCAGATCACATAGTCGATCGACTGTCAACACAAAACACCTCTTTATAGGGATTAGCGGAATACACTAATTTACTTACAGACTTGGTTTTCACGGAGACCTAAATGAAACTTTCGCCAACGATATGCTCTGGCTCAATGTGTTGCATGAGGTCACCTCAGTTTTCAGTTAGTACCAGCGATACATATTGTATAGATGTAATTCAACACTCATAAGTTTGCTGAAGACTATTCGTCTTGGATCAGCTTAGTTACAACGTTTGATACTTGCCTCATTTGCGTTTTATTGAAATTGTGTTAATGGTAGTGAGTTTTCAAAACAAACAAATTCTTGTGCACATTGGTTCATAAATTGCCATTCAGCCTAATCGAGTCAAGGTTTTGGTCTGATACACTTTGTGATCAGGTTCTTCGGGCCTAACAAAATGGGGCTTGACCTTAGATTCTGTTTGCTGGGATGACAAACAGTGCAGTCAATGTCTTCAGGGCCAATGTATCGGGTTTTGAGTGGCACTCCATATTATTCAGGATTTCTCCATGACTTATTCTCTGAGTTCTGAGATTATTTCCCGGCATTTTTCAAAAAGACAACAAAAATAAGTGTGATCCAACATGAAGGTACGCTTACAGCAAGATAGGTCGTTTCAAACAATGCAAATTACTCTGATACAAAGTTAAGTCTCTGACAAACTATTATCAAAAGGCCCAGAGAACTAGAGGCAGTATTAGCTGGAGACCATTTCAAGTAATCAAAACGGAGTGATCAAGATGGCGAGATTAGTTTTTAACCTTGACAAGAAAAAATGCTTTGTTTGATGCTTATTGGTCTGGTTATCGTAGGTGAGGAAGGTTCGCGGAAGGTGAAAAAACACTACAGAAGCCCTCGAAAACACTAAGACTCATCTGGTAAACCGGGTCCTGAATCAGGGTAATGACAGGAGATAGCAGTATGTCTGCTTAAAATAGGGAACTATCTTTATTTATTCTGTTATAGTGCAATTTACGTACCTTTCCGTTCAGAGACGTACGGAAAACGGTTTTAACATCACTAATAATAAATTCAGCCGAAAGTATAATTTTTTGTTCACTTTGCCTCTGCTTTCATGGTGTTTTCCCAAAACAACCACCAGTATTAAATTAACAGTGCCCTGATATTATTGCAAACCATATAATCTCAAAATCCGTTCTTTTCATTCACTGTTGGCTGAATTTTCGGCTACAACAAGACGAAATCCTGCATTACTGCTTCACGTCAATCACCGGACTGAAATTTGATGCCACACCAAAACCCAGATAATGAACTCTCCACATGTAGTTCGGCAAACTCCGTGCCTACCACCCGTAGAGCAGAAAAATCGAGAAAAATCCATTCTTTTATTTTATTTGTACGCACAATCGAATAATTAACATTGGTTTCAACAAAACCTCCACTGTTAAAGGAACTAAAATCAGTCGAAACCATGAAACTAGGACCCAATCCAACGGAGAAAAGTTTTTAAAAGAATGATTCAAAACGCTTTTGAAAAAAACCCCACAAGGAATTGTGGGAGGACCAGTAAGGGAAGAGAGAAAATGGAAGAAAGGTGTGATAAAGTTGATCATTTCGTTTGAATCAAAATCAGAAGTTCAAGATGTTAAACGTGAAATACAACTCAGAATTTTTGTGCGCTGTCAAGTGTAATAAGTGAAGTTGGAATACGTTGAGATGAAATATATAATTATATATATAT
>NW_008751754.1:943477-1006334 GCF_000715545.1 Opisthorchis viverrini | reverse complement strand
GGGAAAGTGTAAAACAATTCGATTTTTTTATGGACTCCTGTGCTTCCGCAGAAGGATAACAGTAGTCTAACCAGGAGTGACCGGTCTGGTACTGTCCCCAGTATCCTTATTTATTTGACCGTTGGTCGGAAGTAGGCAAGGGTTTCAGCTACTGGTTGAAGGTGTCGAATTCTCTGCACAAATTAATGAAATAGTTAAGCCAATGGTGCTAGTCTATGTCTGTGAGGTTCCTAGATGATGAATACGAAGTATAGTATAGAGTAACATGAAAACATTTTAAGCCACAAAGGATCCACCGGTAGACTCTATCCAAAAATCTGGTGCCATTTGTTTACGAGTGAGCGCACATCACTCGATGCAGACCGTAACGCCATTAATCAGCATTATTAAAAGTGCTTTTGGAAGTCACCAAAACGTCTTAGAAACAATAAAAAGGGTAGCTACACAGTACTACCGACAGAAAAGGCAATTTTTCAAATAAGTGAACGGCTCGTGCACGGAAACAAATTTGGTGTAGCGACTTAATTGATAAGTACGAAAAAGTCTAAAAGTTTCCAAGTTAGATATCAAAACTTCCCATCTTGTTATCAGACAAATGACATTTCTCCCGATTGCCAGTCTTTACATGCATTTTAGTGAAATGTTTAAAAAAAGGTAATGCTTTCGCTCACTGACCTATGTAAATTTCTATCGACAATGTTTTTCACATTATGAACAGCCTTTTGTAAGAACTAAACAATCCATTGACGTTACTGTTTGGTATTGTTTGTATCAGCATTTTATGGATAGTAAAACTGACCTATATAGGATCGTCCTTGAAGATGAACGATTATGTTATCAAACTGTTATACAGGGACTGACTCTAGGGTGGCGAGTGAATTGCGCAAAGTTACCTCACGCTGATTTTGTGTTGACTTTCAGGATGGCACATGGTTGAATTTTTAAGTCATTGGAGGTATACTGAATATATGAGTATTGGAGAAGTGATACGAATGACAGACTTTCTATTAAGAGGAAATGTCAACATGGAGATGCAACGGAATGTTTGTAGCTCGGGTGCACTTTACCAGTTGTTGATCTGATGGCTGTTGATGTGTATGCCTACTTTGATAGTTGGCCTAGGAACAGTTTGTCACTAATCGAGGTGAAATCATCAGTGCTCAGTAAGATGGGTAACTCCTTTCTTATATGCTTTGTATAGTTGTCAATGACTAACTGATGTCCATTGTTGTGATCGGCTGACGGGATCACCTTTCTCGGGGACCCATTAGTCTGTTTGTCATCTGCATTCTCGGGATTCAATTGATGCATTGAGTAGTTTCTCACCAAACCAATCAAATTCAGGACCACGAAGCAAACAACTGGAACCGGATTAATCGGATTCCCAGAAAGGTGTTCCCGTCAGCTGATCATAACAATAGATATTAGCTTGACTTTGACAACTATACTAACTCATGCGGTAGGGAAGAATCACCAACTAACAGCGCACAAATTATGTAACCTCGATTGGTGACGAAACGTTTGCAGGTTAACTACGAAGCTTGATATTTAGACCAATATCTACTTGATCAATCACCTTCGATTGGTACGAAACGTTTGCAGGTTAACTACGAAGCTTGATATTTAGACCAATATCTACTTGATCAATCACCAGAAAACATCAGCATTTTCTTCCAGTTTCTTCACATAACTAAGACACACATAAGTCACACGAAGACATGGGACACACCAAGACACAATCTGACATGGAAACCAATAGGGGTACCTAGCTAGGGAAATGAAAGCCAAAACAATATTACTCGAAATCTGTTGATAAGGTCTAGATGTTAAACAGGGAAGAAAGCCCGAAATTGGAACAACCGTGGTATTCCTCGATGTCCCAACTGCTCAGTTTACCAGGAACCACGTATATTTCAACTAGTAGCAACCTAACTTACCTTTAAAATGATAGCTTTAAAGGCATTGGTTGCAATTTATATTGGGATACTGAGCTATAAGGAGAGGGTGACGAAATGCTCGAACGTAATCAGTCAGATACATTAGTTTCGCTCTTTGATGGCTGCTAGGATAAGAGTCTACCGCACAGCTTACTACTTATGATATGATTTTAGTGAGTTGCGAAACATTCACTTGACAAGAACTATCGGTGCGTCCTCATCTGCACTTAATCTTAGGGCGGATGAGATTACGTCGTTAGGCTGATAAAAACCTCGACTCTTACTTGAACCTAACAAGCGAATTCAGCCACATCGGAAAAATGATCGTATTTTGGAGAATGTAGATCGCATGGTACCGCTCCGTGCCCTCTGGCCGTAATAAAGGGGTGATCAATGCCAAGAAAATCGCTAGACAGACTGTATTCCGGGACTTTTCCGTTTTTTATGCCAGTAAACTGACTACTTCGACAATCCATCAGCTGCAGTGGTTCCTATGATGTGTGCCTAAAATCATGCAAACATTTCTCCGAATTTCTCCAACAGAAATACTTAAAAATGCATTTCGCCGCAAATGAGCTCCTCTCTTCAATTTTTGTCAGTGATCATTTTATTAAATTTCTCCTAGAAAGATCCACAGAAATAAATTTCTTGGAAGCCATACCACTTTCAGTCCTTAAGTATCTACATCGGCCTGATAGTTTTTTCCAGCGCTCAATGTGAATATTCCTCGTGATACTCCACATTTTGTCTTTTTAATCGTTAAATCGTTCTCCCCTGATTGTGCCTATGGTATATTTCATAATTGAACAACGATGTGTCTCAAAAACAAATACGAGTGACTGCATTCAGTTTTAACCACAGCACATTCTGCCAATAACCTGACTGCATAACACGATAGGTGTCAACTACCGTAGACCGGTCGATAAAATTGTTCAATTTAGTCTTCTAAGTTTTGCATCCTTTTGATTTTGGGATTTACCTTTGCTCCGCTACACAGTAACATGATGATAATATTATTTTGACTAGTGACGAGACATTTTCAGCATAACTGCCAAGGTCAGTGAAAGACTTGTCCACCACCAGCTGCAGTTAATCACATACAGCATTTTATTTTCAAAGATGAAGTTACTTCCCAGATGTAACAAACAAATAGAGGTTTTGTCACGTCACTGAAGCTAATCTATGCTGCAAAACCGATTACCACTGTGCAGCTGTTTTGTCATTATTGGGAATCATCAGTAGTGCGCATCTCACAAAACTCCAGGGGGCTTTAAACCTGCGACCTCCCGGAAAGCGGTTGAACACAACCATGTGGCGACGAGTGGCTAATCAGCACTGCGATTATCACTCACTTCCACAGGATGTAGTGCCACTCCTCCTTCAGTCAAGAAAACCATATCACGTGATCACGTATTGCCTGACTCTTTCGGTTGACGGCCTCTTAGAAGTTGGAACTGTTTTTCCTCTGAGCTATTGAAAACCATTTAGAATAACCACCAATACAACTAGAAGTTTGATTGAAATTTTGTCGTACAGTGGCCACAAAACCAGTACAGATGTTTATTTATCGTTCTCGATCTTTCATTCTGTCTCGGTTTGCTTTGTAAGTCTCACATTACCAAAAACTATGGTTATGTCTAAACGTAACTCACTGCTGTACACTTTGTGTGATTTTGGGTCCATTGTGTATAACGAGACATAGAAATAACCTCACAACCTGTAACTGCATTTTCAAATTCAGAGAAACCGCAGTGAAGGTTCTGACAGCAAGACCCTTCGAACCGTTCTACATTACCCTGCTATATCTGCTATCTGAACGTGTCGTGTAAGGATCAGCCTGGTAAAAAACCGCAGCTACTGTTTGCGTCGATAAGGCGTTACCACCTTAAAAGTACAGGTTGTCACCAGGACAGTGATTGCGGTTTTTTCTCACTGCACTTTTGGCCCATGGTCTGGAAATCCAACCGCTTTCTTTAGACAGCTTCGTACTTTTGCGTCCCAGTTATATTCCTCCATTCAGTATCATTTCGAGAAATGCTCGTGGAAAAAACCTTTATAAATGAATCGGCATTTCGCTGTGCTGCGGTGCTAAATCTGAGACTATTACTTTCTTTTAGAACACCCAACTAATTATAGAAGTTAGAGGTGTATCAACTACTTCATCGCTGCATGACATCTTCATGTTATATATCAAAGTATGTGCTGGCCAAAGTCAAATTCATTTTGTCGCAATATGACTTTTATTTTGGCGCAAATTCGGCGCTCTCCAATTTCAGTGCACAAGAGTTAGAAAAACAACCGAAGTATTTTAAGCTCCAAGAATATGGTTCTAGTGAGCTCAGTATTGGAATCAACTTTTGCGATTAAAAACGACACATGGTTGTCGTTGTTTTAAATCCAGCAATAAATAGCAACTGATTGCACCGTCTTGGTTTTGTCTGCTCTGATTCAACACAAAATGCACCAGGTGTCGTCGTAAAATAATCAAGGTCCACTATTATTTACATACTTTGCTGAATATTGTGACACCTGCTTCAACAGTAACATGAAAAAAAATCATTCAGCTGCAACACCCTTCCAGTACCTAGCTGCCACACCACCTGAAGGAGGCACGAGGGCTTGGATACTGCCAGGTTGCCCAAGCCTAAATAGGAGAAATCGATAGGCAGAGGTCGGGTTCGAACCACAGACCTTCCGGTCAGTACATTCACGCTCTAACCATATGAACCATCTCGCCCCCGAACCGTAATATGAGTGTGTCGTCAGACCCAGTTCAAGTAATCTGACAGACCTAATGCGTGTATGAGGGGATGACGTCTTGGACCACTTAGTTGTGAGTGCAAAACGCTAGTGTAGCTGACACGAATGTGCTATTGACTCAGTGGTTGTTGCCCTATGACGCAAAACAGATGGCACATATTTATGTACCAACTGAGTTGATCTATTCCAAACGGCTGTTGCCACAAAAATACACGGGTACATATCAGTATTGTAGGTCGAATTTGGCTTGGTGAAGACGTACTGAGTTAGTTCAATGATTTCGATGTTTAATTAGGGTTGCTTTCGAGATACAGCAAGCATATTTTCTAGTCTCACCTTAAACTTCTTTGAATTTTTGCATAATGGCATTTTGTTTTTGAGGCATCTTGCGATAAATCCATGGCTAGATACGGAACAATAGCAGTGAGGGAAAAATTACGAGGGGAGAAGATCACAGCAAGCTCTTTCATCTATCAAGTCAACTCTGGATGTTGAACCCATGAAACGTGATAGATTGTCAATTACAAAGGTCTTCATAAGTGATGGATATTCATATGGATCATATTCATCTGCCAATGCAGCAGACCCTACTCGCTTAGGGATGAAATGAAGCAAATGCGTCTCACCTCAACAGACAGGTGAGCCCGTGATTTCCTTTTCAAAACTGCAATAGAGTCGGATGATTTCTCAAAACTAATAATGTTAAAGTCTGGGTATAAATGGCACATTTTTCATCTCATGGTCTTTATTTTCTTAGAGTGCGTGAATAGAAAATTTAGCGCCCGTCTAACCTGGATATTCACGAAGCTGATGGACTACTGTACAAAAAAACTAACCCGAGCCCGTAAACGCTAAAAGGTTTGCCCAACCATGTAAACACTGTTTAAACAAACCTGAACTTAACATATCACCCGTAAGGTTGCTGATAATTATTCGACAACCCGCAACCAGTTTCTTTCATTTTGGTGTTCTCAGGTAGGCGCAATGCCAAGTTTCCATTAGCCTTATGTTCTGCTTGAACCCAAATTGCACGAAATCAGCGAAATACACTAATCTGCTTATCAGTTTGTTTTTCAGGAAGGATACCCAACCGGATACCAAGTATATGATATTCTCCTTCAAGTGGACGTGCTGCAACTTGGGTTTAAATGGAACACTCGGTTGAGGATACCTCGGGTACTGCGCCTACCTAATGATCCCCAAGAAGGGTCACACCGGTCTTTGGATGTTAAAGAGTTTTCAGCAACCGTACGCGTGGTCTATTACACTTATACATTGTATTGCGACATCCAGAATATTGTGCCAGCTGAGACATAAGGCGGCCCGGTACAGAACATTCGGCTGAGGAAGAACATTATAAACGAGAGATCCGTTTGTGTCCCCCGTGAAAACCAAACAGTTATACGAATTAAGGTGTTTTGCTAAGTCAGAACGTACGTATAATTAATGAGATGGTGTTCTCTATATATTTGTTAGAAAAAAGTTTATCCCTTTCTTTTTCTGCGCACCTGTTCAGCGTAGATGGTCCGACACATGTGAAGCGGTAATTTGTTACTGTAGTGGGTTGGTGGATGAAAGACTTTGTACTGCCTGGAAATAACAGGTGGCACTGTGGATCAGAAATATCGAACATATGCGGCGTTCGAAAACAATAACTAGAGCAGGATGAACAGTTGAATCAGGTTGTTTCTACGGCGGGTATTGGGTTGGCGATGACTAAGCGTTTCCCCGCAGATTGCGACTAGACGTGATGGATGCCGTATATAGCTACACAAAGTTAAGTACTCGCCAACGAAATTACGCCATGCACAGCTGTCAGCCGTAGTGCGACTCTGTTCTGCTGACCAGTTAATGCTTGAAAATACTCAGCGGAAGTTTGTATCTTCATGCTTGTCGCGAACAGTGAGTTGCGCTTAACATACTAAATTTCCATTCCTACGCTCAACAGTTGAGCCGAATACGGCACAAGAATTACTTAGCAAATGGTCGCTGGCAGCTTTTTAGAAATGCACGATGAAGTACCTCAGGTAGGATGATTCTTGAAATGATGGAGACAAAACCCAAACAAACTATTTTTCATCAAGTTTTAACAGTTGTTCGCCTATACAAAACTGCTTAAAGAGAATCTACCACCGGTTTTTGCCGCCATGAGGTCCATGGAGTGAGCGTGGTTTCCAAGTTTGCGCTTCACCATTTTTCTGTCAACGCTGTGATGACTTTACCGGAGAATGGGCGAACTATGGAGGTTTCAACATAAAGTCATGAGAGGTTACATGTGCGAGACTGAATTCTAGTCACTTCGACAGCTTATGGTTTTCCCAGTTTTTCCGCCTGCTAGTCGCTGCTAACTCGTGGATAACTTTTTCTCAAATGCGTTTTATATCTGAAGGCTTTTGCGCAAAAGTCTCGGATTAAAAGCATTGTCGCGAAAGCCGAACGAGAAGAAGAGTTCTGCCATTTGTTCCATCCGCCTCCGGATGTTTGTCACCTATTTTGTTATCTGATGAGATTAATTCCATAAACTGTCGCTCAGTGGAGGTTTTCTCACAGAGAGGCAGCAGCGCATCCAAACAGTTTGCGTGGTCGCATGTGTGGAGTAAATCCAGTCATGAATATTTTTGCTTGCGCATTTGAACGAAACTTTACCTGTTTATGAACTTTATACCGTGTTAAGACGAAATGTGTAGTATCACTTAGGTTTGAGTGATGTACTTTGAATTTTGAAGATTCGTTTACGGCAAGAAAACACACTGTTTTCTTGCTGCGATGTTTCTGGTAGAATCACAAATCTCACTTGAGCCTAACCGATAATCAGGGATATCTTTATGCATCGGGATAAAACTACCCAGCAGTTGATGAAATTCAGACGAAATGCGTGGACCTGCACTCCTAACACCGTACAATAAAGTAACGTTTTCCTTTGGTTATGTTTGAGTAGGCTGAAGATCTTAAGAATTACTCTGGAAATTTCAAAATGGGGAAAAATTCCCGGTGGCTTTATGACAGGATAAATCTTTTGAATTGCCTCGTTTGTCTTCGGTTTCGCCAGGAATTTACTCTACTTGGAGAATTCTTGATTCTTTGAAAGTCATACACATCTCCCAGCAAAAATTCATGAGAGCCACTTGAGGTAAAGCAAGCGGTTGTTGCAGATTCTTTGGTAGATTTGCGTTACGGGGCATCTGGCTGCCGAAACATACTACAGGAAACAAATTGGACAGGAAAGTGCAAAACATTCCGTCTATCGTTCAGATGTCAGCCAGGATTCTTCCACTGAATCTGAGACATCTCTCGGCAGGGATCGCCTGGCTTGCGGCGATTTAACTGGATTTGTGGTAAACCCCTTATCATCGTTTGAAAGTCAACTCGTCTCCTGAAAGGTTTTTGGTGGAAGGCGTTAGCAACAATGTGGAATAAAACGACGGTCATCGTCCAAATAATTTGTGACAATTTCACCCATTAGGACCAAATGTTCTGTCTTAATCCTTAATACATGGTGAGTACTGATGAGTAACGCCTCACGGAGATAGTGTCATACGACGAAACCCGGGGTGAATCTTTCCAATCTATCCTGTGGGTAGATCATGTCGGGCACCTGGACATTAAGGGTTTGATATTCAGGCCTTTGGATACATTGGAATTGCCTCCTAGTAGAGTTTCCGCATTATGCATTCATCTACATTGACCAATATAGTTCGGTATCTTCGCCGGACGCGGACGACAGAGAGGCCTGAAAATCTGCGGCCCTATTTCAGTGAAAAGACCCCCTTTGGCAGTTTGAGTTACATATAGTTAAGCAGGAATATGAGTCCATTTTAAAACCAAAGTTGGTTTATAACTGGACGAGTGTATTACCTTTAAACCATAAGAATAGCTGAAGTGTGTTTATTTTTGCTTCCTGAACTGAGGTTTGATGACATTGTGGGTTCCATTAGAATTCTCGGAATACCCATCATCTGATAGAGTCTTTCAGTAATTTTCCTTTTGCATTTAACTTCCTTAGGCTGAAGATTACCAATACTTCATAGAATAGCGTGTTGAAAAAAGAGGGGTAATAAAACTTGTGAACGCTTGAGAAATGTGTGCACCCATGGCTGCATGATAACCCTTGGAAATTTAGCTCTGTATTGAAACACCAGTGTTCTGAGCTACAAGTACACATACAAAGTGTAAGCCCTTCGTAGAATGTGGAACTCAGTGTCACAATCAATTGACACACGTATGTTTTCGATAAAAGATTTGAGAACAGCATAACAATCGTCAACACTTTTGTAATGGGGAAAAGAAGTGTGGACAAAGCTTGTGAGAATCTGGATTTATTCTGTCTTTTAACTACTTCTAAGGTGTCACGCACTGTAGAGGCGATTAGAATGGTTGCTTAAAAGTCATCGGTTAAACAGAGGCCTCGGGTCATCTTAACTGAGTAACATAATGTTCACGAAGAATTCTGTAGGAAAACCCGCATTAAGATTATCATCAGGAATATCGTAACAAGGTTTGTTTGTGCAGATAGATTTTTAAAATATTTTGAGGATTGCTCCTTCATGAAAAGCTAGTTTATGCCGAGAGGTATTTTCTTCTTGTTGGGATTCATCAACAATACCTACTTTATAAATCCTAAGGGAGATTCGAATTCCCGACCCTTCGATTGGTATCTAAAGGCTGTCACGCTAAACTTCATAGTGTAAATGGATTGTGGCCGCTGTTTAAAAACTACATACACAGTTTAATAAGTGACTGTTTTGCAAGTGACCAGTTGCACCAGCCTAACTGGGTAGTGCGACACAAATTTAGAGTTTTCAGCAGGTTTCAACCACTTCTAGAGGTGTGTAGGGTGGTAAAATTTGAAGTCCTCTGTCAACCTGTTTTCATGTGAGAGCTCATCCAAATATGCAGGGGTAAGGTGCTCAACGAATACAGGGTACTCTGAGGACTCGTACTGTGGAGGTCTAAAGATAGTGGCTGTGTCAGCTGACACACTTGGGCCTTGGTCTTTGATCTCCAGCAATGCAAAAAGATATTGAAGTAAGTAAGCCACACGTTTAGGTCTGTTCATAGTTTAGAAATTTTACCAAAATTTGGCTTTCGGTTCAGAAGCTTGAGCCTTGTCAGAAGCGTGGCCTTACTTCCAGTTTTACTGACTTTTGTCTGTCTGGATGGCTACCGGTTGAGCGCTTGCTTTCCTGGTCAGAAGCTGTCATTCGTGAAGAGTGCGATAGAGGGACTAATGGTATTCTCATCGTCCGTCTAACAGTAACAAACGAATTTCACACCCAGTGCGTTTTATGTTTGATGTGTTATCAAAAACATGTTCGCAACGGGTCACTTCACAATCAGTTAGACAGTTTACAGCTAATGGTTATAGGTTTATACAATCACTTACAAAATTACTCGAGTTGTTCACACTGAATTCAGTGATCTTTATCAAGTACTGCTTGAGGAATACCTCTGAGGAGAATAGATTCAGGATTGTTTAGTTTAATGGGACAGGAAACTCTTTGGTACGGCCATAAACTTTTAAACCGAATGCTCGAAACATGATAGCGCCAAACAAATCCATTGAATGCAAATCCAACGCAAATCTGAACTAAACGAATTTGAGGCGACAAGGAAATCAAAGCTGCTGGTATCTATCCACAATAATTGACAAGATTGTCTTTGGAAGGGGCATAGTGAATTGATATTTTACTGGACTGGAGTTGGGTAAAAATCCAACGAGTGCCACCTTGTGAAAACTTGTTTCACATTGTGTTATTCTTCAGCGTCAACCTGAAACATATGTATTAATCTTTCAATGAGGACATTAGGAGTACTCAAATGGGTTGAAAAAGAACAATGTGAGCAGTACTACTCCAAGTGAAGAAACACCAGACATGTTTCTGAAATACCAGATTGAACGACTTTGCTTGCCTTCGCAAAGGGAATATTAAGCACCTTGTTAACAAAGTTCTGCAGTTTAGGTAAAATAAGGCATAATGTTGGTGAAAACCTGACGATGATACCCTATCAATTTCATTCCTTTTGGGATTCATAATGGCTTTGGGTTTCTATCATTCTTAAGATTCTACATAAACACCGAAGTGTAGATGAGTGAAGCTGTGCATTCATTTGTAAATTTGGTTAACAGATAGATAGATTTGAAGAATTTTCCAGAAAACTTACAGACAGAGCCCGATTAAGCTAGTACCCCGATGTTTTGAATGTTGTGCAAACTGAAACAAGAGGTGGGACTTGCGTAGAAAGTTCCCTGGAGGAACGCCACAGAAAAGAACTTCAGTTGGAATTCCGCAGAACCTGAATGCCTATGAGTTACTCATTACCGGGCATATATCAGACAAAAAGCGTTCAAAATTGATCCACACAACCCTTATTCTTATATCATAGGCCTTTGGAATGTACTGCTTACCATGATTGTCCTCTACCTTATCATCTACCGTCGCTCATGAATATGCATTCATATCCCCCATGCCTCGAATCATTCTGTTTGCCTCATACAGACTCGTCATTCAACCATACTGGATCGTGTTCTGTTAAGTTGGGACGACGCACAATCTGATCGAAATGCTGCCCAAGTTCGATAACAATGCATTGCAAAGCCACGTGTTGTCTGGAAAATTGTTACTCAACCGCGTTACTGAACTATGCGGTTCATCAATTGTTCTATAATGAATGAACACATTGCATCTGTATTCATATAAAACATGCACAACGCTTGCTTGGATAGGTTGGGACGACTCGAAAACCACAAAATATCGCCGACCACAAGTTGTTCGGCCTGTGCACCAGGATGGACAAAATCTGATGCAAGCGCATAATGATGGCATTGGTGAAAAACTCTAGCGCCTCTATCATGCTGATTGATTTGTCAGGAAATTTTCAAGTTCAACTGACCGCTTGTAAGACTTTTTGCAAAAAAAATTGCTTTTAAGCTAATATGTGACCTAGAACGCTTCTCCTAATGAAGGCACCTCACGAAATTCAGCTTTTTATTAATTGAAGCTGTATCATGAACATTCTTCCCCAAATGAAAGGCAAACTGAGCTGCGAATGCACACTACCGTTCGATATTCTGACTACACCATGGTGAAAATGACATCACCTATTGTTTGGAAGCGCATACAAGATGAATCATTCTTCCTGCGGAAAGTATTCTCCCGTAACCCAGAATTATTTTACTTTGATAGGGTGTGCTTTCTGAAGAAACCAAATCTATTAAGCTTGGTAGTGCATATTTCAACAAAGAAATCTACATCGTGAAGTTTAATCACACTAGACAGAATAGTTTTGTTTGGCCTTTTAAAACATTTTCAAGATGAAAATGTAAGTGAATCCGACAACCGGAAATAAACGCGTTTGAGCTTCACTAGACAGTATAAACATACAACAATGGTATATGATGTACCTTGGAATCTTTTACCAGTATCCATATGACCAGCTTTGTTGATATTTGCCGATCTTAATCAGTTTCAAAGTTTTGGAAGTAAAAACTAGAGGCAACAACTTGATTAATATATATCTTCTGTTTCCGCAAGGCACACTCTTATTGCAAAGACCTGACAGAAACCCTAATGTTGCTAAGCAAGCCAACAACGTTTGTTGAACCTTCATCAATAACTAAAATATGTGCGCCCCTGTTTGCCTCTTCATTAAATCACTCTGTGGACTACAGTGTACGAGAAATAGGAATTAAGGAAGGAGATTCATAGGACTTTTTGTATGATGAGCTCACTGCATATAGGTGAGAGTTATTGCTTGAGGGCCATTGATTTGACGGGAAGTTGGGACCAAGTGCTAGTCTTACTTTGGCTGGCTGCGAACGGAGAACCGAGTCCGCAACCGTTTTGTGAAGTCTGTGGACCCCTTCATCAGGCCTCATACTTTAACTGCCCACAGGCAAAGAATCAGGATGGAGTTACTAATTGGGTGAGTTGAGCAAATTATCAGGCTAAATTATTTTATTTAATGTCTGATCATTCACCTATTGATATTGCGCAATAGTGTCGTGAAATCCCATCTTAAGTATGGTTTTCAGTCAAAATAAATTATCTACTACTATTCTTAGTGACCATCTCTGCCAATGAAGACAAAACGAACACTATCAGGGATCCTAATAATTACACCAAGTACATGTACTATAGGTTAATAATCGTAATGGGGAATATGGTACCATCATTTTGGGTACAAGCTATAACGTAGGATACAAATTGAACTGAATCAAACTGAATTTTCATCCCGCAAATATGAGACTAATACAGGTGCTTTAAAACCAACAAGAAAAGAGAACTTTTCCTGGGTTTTGATTTTTTAAGGCCAGTGGGCATTCGATAAGGAGTCGAACCGGGAAGAGTGCAATTTTTCCTTTTAGTAGAGTAGATTTACCCTGTTTCAGCAGATGGCTATCCACAGGCCCACTTAATCGGATTGTGAATATCGCAAAAAACGGATTCTCAAAATACGGGAGGACCGTGTGTAGATTAGGCATTCACCGACTTGCAGATCTGCCTGTGCTGGCGAAAATCACGTTAACATGGACTTCTTGGTCTACAAGGACACTACACACACGAAAGTGGGATTCCGCGATGATCGGTTTGATCTGACCAATCAACAACATTAGCTGGAGGCCAAACAGATCCATCTTGGTCTTCTCCCGAAGATTCCTCTTCTCAGTTCGCTGTAAATGCATATCCGGCCAGTTTTTCAGCCCCGAACTGATTCAGAATGAATAACGAGAGGATACGAGATTGACAAACTGTGACACGGTGACATTGGTGACACGGTGTCCATTTAGAGGAACAAGAGCATTCTAGCAAAGGTGGTGTTTTTGATCACTTTTGTTGTTGCACCCGTATGTAAGGTGAACTGAACTGATTAAAAGTGCAAACAACTAAGCCTTGAGACTGATAAAACTGTCCTTAGTTCGACAGCGGTTGGTAAGGGTTTTCTGGCCATGTGGCAGTCAATACAAGATGTTTCTTTGAACATTTCAAGGCTTGGACTTGAAAACGCAGATGGAATTTGTTTCTGAGGTCAAAGGAACCTCACTCCCTATAAACCTCGGTAGTTAAACTAGCACTTCACAAACTGATGATCTATTCGGTTTTGTCAAAATGGGATACAATATAACTGTTGAAGCTGTATTGCTGTCACTCTGGGATGCAGGTAGTTTGAAGAGAGTAAAGGAGTTTTCCGGACCGGGGGCCTGTTTGGATTAAGATGTCGTTTTCAGCGGGAAATCCTTAACAACCCAACTATGGTGGATTTTTCATACGGTGTTGACCGTCACTTATCAGAATGGGGAGTAAGAGGAGTCGGAACATTTTCTCAGTAATTTCCGGTGCATTTTGTGTGGTCTGACAAGAGTTAAGTTGCGGGGCCTTGCGACTCAATAAATAAGAGGACAGACGCACACGCGACATTTCTTTTGATTTCACTTTGCAGCTAAAAAACGCATCAGTATCCATCTCCTGACCAATTTTAATCCGAATGCCGACGAAGAGTCTGCAAAAACATCAGTCGACCATAACCTACATTAACTGAGGTACTTACCTTCTTTTATCGACCAAGTCCTCCACCCCATGAATATCCGTCTAGTTGACTTTATCTTCCGTATTTTACACCGCCATCTATTTTTGTAAGGTTTTGGGATTCCTGATACTTCATTCACCAAGCGGGCAGACTTTATGGCGCATTTAAGGGAAGAAGACCATTTCGCTTTAACCGAGATCGAAATCTGCATGTACGCCACAACCATCAAGACGCTAGGGGACTGTCCAACGTACCAGGTCTACCTTGTTTTATTGGAAAGCTAAGCATCCGATAGGTTTTCCCCCGCGCCTATAAATGTGGGCATGTGAGTCTAGTGACACTAAAATAAAACAGTACAATGGATACTCCCTTGAAAAATTTCTCCACTGCCATCAAAACATAGATTTGTTTCCCTTGTCACGTACACACTGAAAGGTTCAAAAAAATCCTATTTGATTAATCGCGATTGTTCTTTCGAAAAATCAGGGCGTCGTCAAATGATTCATTTGCTTTTCGGCATAAGACCTGGATTTGAGTTTCTTAATGCAATTTAAAACAATGTAGACCAGAAAATGCCATGATGTGATGTCGACGCACTGGATTTCACGTTTAGTTTTTGCTTCCTGTCCATGTGAAAGCATACATGAAACTGGGGTACCTATGGCAGGCAGTTCATCAGTACAGCTCTATATTTGACCATTAGAACCACCATGATTTGTGAATGTTTCCGTTTTTGTGCTCCGCTTTCTCAAATATGCGTTGGTTTAATTTCCACAGCTAGTTCTTTTTATTTCAGGAATTTCTGGCCCGAAAAAGCATTTGTACCGTCCCGTAACCAGACGTTTTAATCCGAATAACATTAGAGAGACCGTAAAGTTTGCCGCTACAGTGCAGATTGTTCTAGTCTCCAAACATTTTTGAGACTAAAATGAACAAATCAAGTGAAAAGTATGGTAGCTATGCTTTGCCTTACAAAAATTTCTTAAATGTGTTAGAACAATTCAAAGAATGGATTACTTAACCGCCTACTTACCCATAAACTTGGGATGGCTTAAATTATTCGAATGCTGAACCTTTATGTTAAAGTTAACTAGTTTTTGAGTAGCTTTTACCGAGGTCAAACGTGACAAGTACGACGAATATCCTACAAGCAAGTTGCTATTTTTTTTACTTCTAGCCGTTGTGTGCGTCTTCGTGGCCACAGCCCTAATGCGAACGCAGTCACTAGGGGACTTCACCGTGAAATAGGCAGACCATATATAAATACGCTTTCTATGAAATTATAATCAAATTATTCTCTCACGGCATGCGGCCTTGGCAAAATACTTATGGAGAAACGCTAGAATACGCGTTAAGAGGGGAGAAACCGTGAAAAACACCTGCATGTACAGTGTGGCAAACTGATTGTATCGTTCACTATCTGTCAGGTGGTCTTTTTAGACGGTCTTTTGCCAAGCTTGACAAGTGATGGGTAAATGATTAATCGCCTATCTTCAGTCGACGATGAAACATTGACTAGCCCGGCAAGCATATCCGAAATTTTTCACCACGTAATCACCGAGCGGGTTGCGCGTGATCCATAATCCCATACGTAGGTGCAATGAAAGCCAGCGCCTACTTGACAAAGACACCAAAATTCAACAGAAACGGATACTGAACGAGAGCCCTTCCGTCGCGTACTATGCGAATGCCAAAACCTTCAAACCACGTTTTGGCGCAGAATTTCGGGTAATGGGATAACGGTGCGTTTATTCACATTAAATCCCTGTTTCTGACGATTGTGTTTACTGTGACAAGCTCAAACTGCTCCACGGTGTATGCGCTGAATCCGTACAATAGTCGCACACATTTGCACTTTGGAATTTACGCACTGCGTAGACTTTTTTGAATTCGCCATTGTCATCACAGGTGCATTACTTTTGTTTGACTTACATTTGTATTTGATATGCAGCCTAGAGAAAGGGCGCAAATACGGAGAAAGTTTTCACCACATCACATGAGCTGTTTTACTGCGCGCCTTCACCAGCGAAGAGAGCGTGATTGGCTGGTGTTACCCTTAGATGTTGAATGCAGATGCGCATGAACTGGGCTTTGGTCTCATTGGGTTTATTTTACTTTCCCCCATTCGGGGTGTGCCTTTGCAACATTTGTTGTGCGCATCTGGCAGTGAATCGATGGGTCGTCATGCCTCGGTCGAAAAATAAACGTTTTAGATGTTTATTAAACAAACGTTGCCAGTGGTCTTTGGTTGGAATAACTAGGAAAAATTTGAGGCAGCCCATAACCAGTGCCTAAAATTGCACAATCTTACATGACATTTTTGAGCTATGGGCCTAAGTGTGCTGTCATCCGAAGTTTTCACAGTTAGCTGTGGCAACGGCATTTTTCAGACGCACCTTAGATCTGTAGGCCGCAACGGATAAGGCAGTATATGTTTCAACCACTTAGGGGAGAAAAGCCGTGCAGCACTTTTGACCTCAGATAGACAGTTTGGTAGGCAACAATTTTCAAAGACAGTCTGCAGTAGAAAATGGCCACCTAATCTGGTTGATGGTACCGCGCAAGGACAGTGTATGTCATTCCGGATTCCGCGTAGGCTCTCAGTCCTCGAAATCAAAGCTGAAGTGATAAACAACACATAGGTGATGGTCCTTACCGACAAATTATTAACGGAAAGATCACGTCAATTATGAGTAAGAGTAAAGTTGAAGTTGGGAGGTATCTAAGATCTGTGATAAACCATCTGGGGCAAGGCAAGTGGTATCAATTGGACCCAAAAAGTGCAATCCAACCACGACTTTACGGGTTACCGAAAATTCACAGGGAAGGTGTCCCCGTAAGACCAGTAGTGGGTGGCATAGGTCCACCACCACATGAGCTGGCCAGATATCTAGCAGGTATCCTAAAATCACTTGCCAAAAAAGTAGCTGGGTTTCAGATAGAGCCAGACAAAGTCCTGGCTAGTTCTGACGTCAATTCGATGCATCCGTAAAGCGGACGCCATGGAAGTAGCGAGATGACTTTTACTGGCAGACACAACGCTGCAAGAACGAACACAACTCCCCGTAGACGAAATAGTCGAAGGCATAAAGGTATGCCTAAACCTCAGTCATTTCGTTTTTGACTCAATTATATACTCTCAAGAACAAGGTTTAGCGATGGGCTCACCAGTATCCCTGATTTTGGCCAACATGTACATGGAAGACTTCGAACAGAAAGCTTTATACGGATTCGAGTGTCCACCAATGGCGTTCTGGCGTTACGTAGATGACACGTTCGTTGTGATAAAGCGGGATAAGGTGAACGAATTCTTTCAACATCTGAACACACTGGACCCTCACATTAAGTTTAGCATGGAGCTAGAGTCCACATCGGGTAGACTAGCTTTCCTTGAGTGTATGACACACAAGAGTGGCGGGAAACTAAAAACCACTGTATACCGGAAATCAACAGATAGCGGTGCGGTCTTAAACTACTCTGCACATCCAAAAGCAGTATATGTTAGCATAGCCTCACCTATGTTTAGGAGAGTGAGAGCACTTTGCACAGAAGAGGTGGACCGAAGAGCTGCACAACTTGAGGTAAAAAAGCGACTTCAAGTTACCGGATATCCAGTGGGTCTAATTAAGCGGCAACTAAGACGGGTATTGGTGCCAACACCGAGGCCCAACGAGGAGTGGATTGGAACAGCGGTCATTCCATACAAAGCAGGGACATCAGAAGTCATTAGAAGGGTACCGAATACGGCTAACATTAGAGTAGCTTTCCAGAAGGGGGAAACTTTACGTTCGGTGTTGGTGCATTTGAAGGATCGCCTTCCCGTTGACAGGACTATGAACTGCGTATACAAGATAAAATGTAACGACTGCACAAAGGTTTATATGGGGCAGACAGCCAGGGAATTGCACACTAGAATCGGCGAGCATAAGCGTTCCATTAACAGACCACCGAGGAACGCAGAGGAACACTAGGCGTTTGTCAAAGATTCAGCAATGGCAGGGCATACTCTAGACACTGGGCATAGGATAGATTTAGAAAATGTGGACATTCTGAGACGGGGTCGAGGCGACTGGTGGTCGAGGCGGTGGAAATCGCCAAGCATCCGAGTGTGAATAGAATAGAGGGGGTAGAACTTGAAAACATGTGGAGAGCGGCCCTAGATAAGCCGAGATGACACGAGGAGGTGTGCAATTATCAGCGAAATCGCCTGGGTTTAAAAGTACAAAAATCCAAGTAGAGTTAGATCCAAATAACTACCTCACCCCCATTCCGAAGCCATTGTCCGAGCACCCTTGGACTAACACAGGTGAAAAAAGCCGTGAACGACCCCAAGAGGAATTTTTTATTAAGGTGTCCTAGACTGAACAAGCAAGGACGAAAAAATCCGGGTTCATCATAAAGACGAACCCCCCCTAACCAATCTATCGTAAATCTTAGTCATCCCCACTAATCAACAAACAGGAACATCAGACTGAACACCCAGCACTGATCACGTCACTAGTCATAAGGAATCTCACGGATTGATTCCCCGACTGCCTTAAAACCCAATCAACCTACTTACTTACTCACTTGGCCTGACGAAGCTTTTGTGTCAAAAGCGAAACGTTGCCCAGCAATAAATCCACCGATTGTTTACCAACCCCCCCTGAAACGATGACTTCCCAATCGGTCCCAAACATTTTCCAATTGATTGAAGTGATAGTTCTTATGAGTATTTACGGAATGGTTAGCCTTTACGCATGATCGATGCCTCAGTAAGCAAGTTTCCTTAACTTAGAACAAAACACAGTGTGGCATAAAAACGATGACTCCCAATCGGTCCCAAACATTTTCCAATTGATTGAAGTGATAGTTCTTATGAGTATTTACGGAATGGTTAGCCTTTACGCATGATCGATGCCTCAGTAAGCAAGTTTCCTTAACTTAGAACAAAACACAGTGTGGCATAACTACGTGACACTAGTGACCTGAAGAGGAGTCGATTTGTAGCATAATTAGTAATCCATTTTCCGACCAGATGAAGCACTGCACCAGTGCGTGAGCAACTCAAAATTCTACGTACATAAGTTCACTACTTTGAACAAACGACCGGTCAGAAGTTCGAATCCCCTCCAATGACCAACGATTCCTATAGTTCTGGCCTCATGAAGTGCTTAGTATTCCTTGTTCAACTCAGCAAGATCCCTGAACACTCATGGGAATTTTAGCGATGGTTTCGAATCAAAGACTGCATTTGGATGAGTAGGGTCTCTTGGTATGAAATTTAACTGTTCTGTTGAAAAGACAAAAATGTACGCAATACTCAAACTGGACTTTTTCACAGTTCAGCAATATGCTGAAGACTTCATTTGTCAGCTCATCTGCAACAAATCAGGTTCATTGTTGAGGTTGGACAACAGTGTTGTTGGCTTTTTGAAGTGAGCTCCAGTCCTCTTTCAAAAACAACTTTGCAGCGGTCTGCCAATTCAAGTCACAACAACGTTCCATTGCGGGTAAGCTAAATGTTATTGAAAATAACGTGGGCTTACGTTCCCCATTTTTTATATAAAACCAGTTTATCTTGGAAAATGCAGTCATGGACTTGATTTTTGGTCGACTTTCAAACAGTTCCTGAAAGAAAATGAAAATTTAGCTTTGAGTTTGCGACTTAAAATAGGCACTAGGTCCCAGGATCTAATCAAAACAGGAATCATGTCGAGTTTAAGTAAAATTTGGGAAACAATCGTCAGTAAATTAATTAAAACATCTGGATGAATACCAGGGCTGTTTAATGCTTTTTCTGTTAGTTACAGAAAATGAACGCGATTGCATGAGTGCTCGACATATTGGCCATTATTCTCCGACCAAGTATGTAGCATGGTTCGCGCATCAAAACCAATGAACATATCGATGTTGCATCACTACGAATGTCATCCCACCGAATGGAAGTAAACAGTGGTCAAAATCAAGGCTCTTGATTATTCAGACTTTGACCAGTCAGGAAACAAGTCAGCCGGTAGCCCAGTTTGAATTCTCAACTAAACCACTAATTCAAGGTCAGTCTGGATAACTGGATGGTGTATAAAACCGCCCAGCGCTTTCACGCACAACGCACGGGAATGTCAGCTTGATTGGTGAGGAAACATTTGCAGCCAAATTATTCGGCTCAGAGAACAAAATTGCTGCTTGATTCAGTGATATTCTATCAAATGTAGACATAACATTTAGAATCCTATGAATCCTATGAATTTCGTCAAGTACCATACAAGAAATGTTTCACCCAGAGATATCTTTCCAAACATGATGGGTTTGAGGTTACCGTATTAATGAAGATGTCATGAGTTACTGGTTTCTGCTGACCTTGGTTTTGTATTTGTTTCAAGGCCTAGTGGGGACGGACATGGTTCGCATCGAAGTTATAATTTTGTGGGCCTTTAAAACAGCTTAGGTTAATTTTCACAGAGTCTAGAAGGAAGTCGTTTTCATACACAAGTACTTGCCTGTCTATTGATAAATCTTTGACAAAAACGTATGAAGCAGTAGGCACACAAAAAGTGGAAGACCGGAGTATGTAGCAATGGTATTCTTCACAGACTTTCTTCACTGATGAGACAGTGACCGCAACTCAACGAAAATCCCTGCTGTAAAAATCACCTGGGCACCCTGTATTTGGAACCTCGATTCAACTGTTTTGGGCGTCTCACTAGACTGGCGAAGGTTTAGTTTGCTTACGAGCTCGGAGCAGAAACAGTGTTCTTGCTTAGCCTGAGACAAAATAGGTTTGAAACCACCGCAGATGACTTAGTTGTAGTTAGATGTGCTTATTTCAACACAGAAATGGTAAAGCGTTTCGAACAAAGTTGCGCTGCGTCTCAAATTACCTGCGGGTGGCAAAAGCGATCGAAGATTTTAGGTGTTCATAGACTGAAAGAGACGGAGGTAAAAAAAGAACAATATTTCCAGAAGGCTTCTTGCGTTAGGTGTATTGCAAGTCGTTTTAAGGGTCTGTAGCGAAACGTAAAATAATTATCGAGCACATGCAAATAGAATTGGTGTATGCTTCCTCACGGAAAATCATATGTACACTCATGAAGCATGGCGCGTTCACGCGAACTGTCGGCAGCCAACATAGTAATGGACGGTTACACCCAAGTGCAAACAAGACACCATTGTCCAGTAAACACTTGCTCCACAAACCTAACGGGTTACCCTTACATCTAGACCAAACCAGCACTCCATGTGCACGATTTCTTGATTGATGAGCCCTAGTGGATAACTGATTTTTAGAATAATGTTCATAATATTTGTGCGATTGCTAATGGGAATTCCCAAACATACTGCTTCACTGGTGCGGCATTCACAGCCACGAGTTGGAAATGACATGGGTATCACCGTCGACAATGGGCTTTTAAAAGTTCATTCAGTTTGTATCCTCCAGAAAAGCTGTTAGAAGTACGAATTAGAGACTGGATGGTCAACGATTACAAGAGATAGTTATTTTCAGTCTACACCGTTTAATGAGCTAGACGTACACAAAACCTAACCCAATAACGCCTGCACAGTTACGAATAGTTCGTTTAACCGAATGGTTTTATTGACGTCATCAGGTTGGATGAATCCCCTGGGTACTGCTTAGTTCAAACTGTCTGGTATAAATGCTATAAAAAAGTCCAGCAATTTCGTTTTGATGTTAAAAATCGATTGACGAAATTTGGGAGAAGCGGGGTCAAAATGCTTAGTACAGTGTTGCCAGAAACTTAGAACGTTCTAAGCACCTGGTTGTGGCGCATCTGAGTCCAGAATGACGAATTAAACCACCAAATATACGTCATAGTGTTGTGCATTCCAGCACTGTACAAAAAGAGGCTAAAACCTGGTTGCAGGATAGATTCAATAAATCAGTTGTAGCGTATGTAGTTACGAAAATGTCCATTAGCTTGACAGCATGGTAGAAGGGCCTTATAAAATGGTTCCATTTTGTAACTGTGGGTAGGTTTGCATATTGTGCGGTCTACGTAGTTCGGCATGCATGAGGTAAGAAAGTATATGCGCAGAACTGGTTTGATGATACATCATGAAAGGCGCACAAGATCACAAAAAATCTTTTTCACTGTAGGGATTCACTTCTCTGTCTTTGATAGATTCAATGCATTCCCATTAGACGGATTTGCTACATATACGGAATTGTATGGTTGTCATCTGGGCTGGCTGTTACGGTCTTTTACATAACACTCGATCACTGAGGACTTCATTTAGAAAAAAAGCATGATGCGTCTACTGTCCCATTTCAAACGTCTTGCCTTTTGAACCAGTTTTTTGTGGGGACGACGGAAAATCGTGATTGGAAGCTAGAGAGAAGTGTTTACTACCATGGGAGTTTCTAATCAGACGGACCCCTATCTCAGGAAAACTAGTACGCTGGTTCGGTGTACGAAAGTCAACTCGAGTTTTGTGCACACACAATTCACACTATCTTGGTTATTTTTTCGGGCAAGCCACTATGCACACACATTTCTGCACACTGTGGTGGATCGGAGAACCGTAGTTCCCGGATGCACTAACTCAACCAGGAGGAACTAAGTTTCTTCATTAGCGTCAGCAAAATAACCCAGAATAACAGTAGGTAATTCGGTGTGTCGTGACCTGCTGGTTGAATCTGATCGGTAGTTATGTATAGCCTGATGGAAATCCTGTCGCTGCAACATCTAATTAGAACGAAAAGTTTCTAGCAAAAGTGGAACAAGTCCGTGGGCCGTAGACAATAATAAGTAACCTGTCTCATAAGGCAAGATGTTTACATGGCCTCTGGCCTACGAAGTTGGTTTATCTTGAAATTTATCGGAGTTTTCGTCCTTCATTCGCGGAATCCACACCGCGTAGTCACTTACTGACAGGCTCCTTGAATGACGGATTCTCTAACGCAAGGTTCATATGTGAATCTTTCTGAGTTGCTTATTGTTGGTTGCGTGAAGAGTCAGTCGACACCTAATCATGCGATGTAGATTTCATGATGAAGAGACAAGTGGCACTATATCCTCTCCAAGTGCCAGTTAATCAAACTGTTGATCAGCCGCTCGGAGTTGCTCAGTCATGTATTTATTTACTAGCCTGGAGACCATGGATTGGGAACTCTCTGGAGTGAGCATGAGATGCTCACTGCTGACAAATACAAACAAGGGCAAAAGGGCTATGAAACGCTACTTGGTTTTTTGGTATACACTAGCTACATTGATGGGAAGAAATCACAACTAGAAATTCCACAATCTGCCCCTGATATCAACATGTTGTACAAGTTGGTCTTTTTATTGGTAGTCATTTCACCACCTTTTGGGGTACTGTATATATCACTTAGATGGTAGCTCTCATATTCAGGATCGCCACCCATGTCCTAAGCCCGTGATATTACTGAGCAATCAGCTTATTGAATTTTAACTTTTTGAGTTTTGTGAGAATAAATATTTCAAACCGCCGGTTCAGAAACCATAAAGGGAATGGATAATTTCCATACTTTTTTGTAGGAATTTATGCCGTGACCTATTTCTTCACTGCCACAGCGTTTGCCACGTAAGATAATATTTTGCTAGCGAGGTACTAAATCTTCGAAGTGATCCTTTCTGGTGAACTGCACATTAGTTTTTGGAACTTCTCAGAGGGCGATTACGTCACATAGATCTCTAGTCGGGGGCTCTTCCGTGTCATTTCTTGTTCATCATCGTCAGTGTATTGCATTAGAATCTAGGATGCGCTAAATTTGTGTACAGGAAGGAAAATTGGGTGTACCTCTCAAAATGTTGAAGTTTACTGGAACGTAACAACGGGTGAGAGTGAAAATGAATGATGCCTTGAGTATTTTCTCAATAAAATTTTGGCCTAAATCATAAATCGAAGCGCTGTTAAATTTCCGTGGTTTCAACTTATAGAACTCATCTGAATATAAAAGTAATGTCCCAAGAATTCCCCAACCAGGAGTTTTTCTGATAGCATTTTGTTCATGCGTACACAAATGCCTACACTTATGATGGTGTAAAAAAGTGGTGAGAAATCTCCCAGGACGTTGGAAAGATTTTATTGGGAAACTGAAAAGGTCCTAAAAATCATGACATTTTTTGTGGCCTACAACTAGCTACAAAGCTTGTGTGTACGAGTGAAAACATATCAAGCTTATTTTTAGTCACCGACGAAACTCGGTTACTTTTTATTTGCTAATGGACGGTGTTGAAAAGCGGAGCGCGTCGCCAGTTAATACGCCAGAACCTTGTTAAGTGTATGTCACTTAGGTCGACGTGCTGGGTGTAACACATTTAGTTTACAATGCGGGCGTTTTATAGCACGTAAACTCTCAACAGTCACACTATTTAACTGATATTGTTGCACATAGAATGAATTCTAATCTTTGTGGTTGCAGTCTCGAAGGCGCATCTATCTCCCTTGAAACTGACAACTGTGCGCAAATGTTAAATGCAGATAAATCGTGATAGCAGTGTGACGAAATCCTAATGAGAAATCGAACGATTCTTGAAACATATTGAGCTGTATCATTCTAGGCCTACTCACACTCAGGAAGTGACTGTGCATGTTGTGGTGGAGGCTCACTCCATTTGAATAATCAGTCCATTCGCAAGGTGTTTGCAGGTCAGGTAGAACATTTTGTTGCGAGCCACGCTCCTAAAAGAAAACCTAAGCTACACATATCGATAGTTGAACAACGGGTAATCTAAAAGTAAATTTGAATTGGAGATAAAAGTACTGATTTGAACATGTCATTGTTTGGCTTACCTGATTTTGGCTTTTTAGGGCACGAATAATTTTGTTTGAACTGCGTTGAGAACGTCCAGTTTTGGAGTGCCCAGATGGAGTTTGGCGAACTGATTTTCTCCAGGCACTTTTTCTTTCGGTATCAACTTTGGTTACAGGTAAGGAGAAAATAACACTGTTAAAATAAACGTGCGCAACTTTTTCGAGCGTTTTGCAATTTTCATTAGCCTAAACTGTCCATAAGAAAGATGGTATTTAACGATGAATCACACATTATTCGGGTGTACATGCGTCTAAGGAAACCAGGTGATTCGCTGCAGTAAATCTGTCGCTCAATGGTGACCCTGCGCAGTAAAATGCCATAGGTGCACTCAAGCCTGCCATATTGTTTACTTTATATATCTCGATCAACGGGATCCGTGTAAGATCTTGCCACAAAACCTCCCTATTAGTTCTAATTAGACCACACTCCAGAAGCAATCATGTTTGCTGGTAACGTTTTATGTATAAGATTTAGGAATGATCAAAACTTTCTACTTGGTCCCTGAATCGGATTCTTTCCAATAAGGTAGTTTCTGACAGGGCCCAATCGATTTTCTTTATCTCCTCACGTTTTTTATTGAATATCTCAGAGTGACCAAGCGTTTTGTTTTGGTGGATAGTTTGAGAATAGTTTGTACTACTCCATGAAAGGCTTGTCACATGATAGTTCTGATCTGTAACCTCCTACCCCACACTTTAAACCCTGAAACTTTGTTTTTGCTTCATCTGATGAGACAAACTTTGAAATAGGTATGGGTGCCAAGAAGATTCGAAAATATAATTCAAATGCATGCTATATACTCATATTCCTTCTGCCAACCATCGAAGAAAAGAAATATAAAAAGATGGCCTGATTCCACGTAGTTTACAACCCTTAGCATATTTGTGTTACTTTGTAAGATACAAAGTTACATTAATACAATTGCCTTCCAAGTTTCAATGCAAAGCAAAGACTGATTTTTGAAAATTCAGGCATAGCTCCCGACCTCCGGTGACAGGGAGAAAAACTGTTCAGTGTAACATATAAAACTATATTTTCGACAGAATGCTCAGATGGAACATATTTGTAGGTGGCGAAGAATTATACCACCAAGTATACTTCCTCTTCCAAATCCTTCAGTAAGTTTAATTATTTGTCCATGATTTTTAAACAGGATGCCTAAAGTTCAAGGTGCTGATCATCTGACGTTGATTGACTTGCTTTTACAACAGTACGACTGATAATTAATCGACAAGATTCATTATTGGTTGTTCCGTGGATAGATCCTTCAAGCTTCATCAGGTTCATGAGAAATGAAAGGAGTAGTTTAATAAAGCATTGAAAGTGGATAAAAAATCTATGACAAGACAAATTCCATTTCCACTTTCGACCACACAGACATATCTTTATTTGAATGATGATGGAAGGAAACGAGTCAACGTTGGGTTTTTCAATATTTGCGTAGGCATTTGACATACATACTAATGCCATAGTTTGACTCCGTGGTCCCATAGACCATGAGCTTAGGTTAAATTCAGCAGACTACTTGCAACGTATTGTATCTAATAAACGGAAGGCATACTGGGAACAAAGCCTTATTTGAGTCTATCATCCGAATATATTTTCTCAAGGAGATTGGTCCGTTTGGATTATACTGAACCTTGGAGTTCACGCCCGTTATTTTTTAACACGAGATGTAAACAAGTCTTATTGACATGACTTTTCTTTGCAACCAAATTTTTAGATTTATCTAGACCAAATTGCAGTATATCTGTTCTTTTATATGACGAAACAAGACCGGCCAAATGTATGAAGGTGGCTCACTGTCAAAACTAATGCGTATTCTGCCTCATTGATAGCAAATCATAAAGTGCGGATTTGGTATTTAGCGGATGCCAACTTTTTTAGTCTGTTTGGATAGTAGCGCTCTGAAGACATTGTGCTGTGCCAGGAACACTTCACATCCTTGTCGTGCTACGTAATCTTGGAGGATTGTTTTCAACTGTCTTACGGTATTTCAATGGGCTACGGGCTAGGATGTCATAGGAGGTAACCAGTCTTCGGCATTAACGCGGTGAGCAAATTTGAGGGCATTTTAACTTGATTAGAGAAGTTTGATTTTACTGAGACGCTCCAGGATTCCACAGTCGAGAGATCTTGTGAGATATATCAAGGGAATGATTTATCACACGAGAATGTTTGGATTCTGATGTGGTTCTCAGACTGCTGCTTATAGTTTCTGAGTGTTTGGTATTGCAATTATTTCAATGAAGATAGCTAATCATACGAATTTGGCAATATACAGTCGAAATCAATACAGTAATATGTTTGTAGAAAAGGTATGAAGAGGTGACTGAGACCTTTTAATTGCAGTAAAAGAACGATTCGGAAGGATTGGACAGAAAAAATCTAAGCTGGCAGTGCACCATGTGCCGAGGCGTTTTAATAACTGTCCACACGTTGCTTCTGTAATGTCACAATGTTTAACCAGAACTAGCATATTTGCCAGATTCCAAAAGGTCATAAAAGATGTGTGAAAAAAATGTAGAAAAGGTACAACCGTCACTGTTTAAAGAAAATTGTCTGATGTTTCAAATAACTATGTTAGAACAACAATGATGTGACCGACAAATGATTTTGTGGAACTGCTAAAGGAAATCCACAATAAGGTAATCGTCTTCGCGAAATACACTTGTTTGTATAACTCTTGGGTTTTTATGAGACTCGCCTGCATCCTAAATGAATATCTCTCGTTTATTGGATTCTGAAACTGAGTATTCTGGACAAACGTCACCCCATGTTTTAACTGGTACGATATTCGAACTAATGAATCATATTCTCTTAAACGAAACTTCTGGGAGACTTTCCGGAGACCTTGTGAGTAGCTTCACTCAAGAAGTTAATAACCTCCAGACGGCGAGTAAATCTTTAAATTAGTGCATTTGTACGGATGTTTATGCCACCCTTGGATGGTGATTTACCGATGTTCCCGCTAATGATTGAAGCTGTAAGTGGTGTTTATGAGTGTGTTATGCCAATGATTTGGATTGGGGCATTAATGGAATATCATCCTTCTTCTACTCGGGTTATGTAAAACGACAAATTTATTTCTATTTATTTGTACGCTGGAAACAATTAGACGATGTTTTACTGAGAAGCACTTTGGGTCCTGCATACTCAGGCATTTTTATGGTTGTTTCAAAAGATTTTGTCAAAATATGGTAAATGGGTTTCCATGTATACATGCTATTTGAATGGCATTTTTGCTATCTGCAATAATCAATCTTAATTTCAGAAGCTTGACAGGTTTCTAAACAACCTTCAAAAACTATTCAACTTGCAACTAAAACTAAAAAACGGATCGCCTTTCTTGATATCCTGCTGATTCCTCTAGAAACTGCTTCTAAGCCATTTGCACTCGCGTAAAATTTGCGTGGTTCGTATAATGTTTCTACTTCAAAAGGTTTTACCAATTGACTGTGCTGGTTACAACATCAGTTGGTAAGATGTATCAGAATGCAGCACTGGACAGGACAGACCAGGATATTTGTCCAGTGAAGGGTAATTTGTTCAGGAAATGTGCGCACGTTTAGATTTACTGAGAAGTACTGCTATCACATAAAAACCTGTAATGTAATTTAAACCTTTCCAGAAGAAATCATGTACTCTCAGTTGCTTTCAAATGTGATGATTTGTGTTCTATTATCATATAATGTTTGAGCGTGGCAGCCAAAGAAACCAAGTCGACAAATTTTTAAAGAAAAAACTCACGCGCGTAATAACCACCTTAGCGGAAGTCACGTGACGTATACCAAAAGAAGTTAACGTCATATATTAATTTTAAGATCTAGCTGTATCCATTGAACCTTCAAAGTCATCGAAACTCAGATATTGGAAAACCCTTTAATGGCAAAACAGGTGATGGACACCAAATATCGAATGTACCCAACATCAGCTTTTAAAATTGCTTTTAAATTCTACTACGATCATATACTTGGTATCGTTGATATCGCTGCTATTCACATCCCCATTGTGCTTGCAAACACAATCAACTTGTCATGTTAAGGGTGCTTGATAACTCGATACACAACGCCATTTTTTCTCCTAATTTCACTGCCAGCAGAAATACTTTTATTAGCCACTAACGAACTCGCAAACATATTGCATACAAACATTTTGTAATAAAATTTTGATGGAAGTTTTCTCTTTAAGTGAATTTAATTCATGTCGGGAAACCTAGGAGTAATGTAAAGCTGTTCTATCTTTCGAGTAGTACACTCATTTGCAAACCAATTTGGTTTTCAGGAGAGACTCAACGGAATCTCTTTTCATGATATTTTTCAACTGGGTATGCTGAACACAAGCCGCTTCATGCTTCAGTTGGCACGATATTCGAGATATCGCAGTATATCTTTATAAAGGACTCACGGTAGTATGTATATCACGAAGCTTCAAGGAGACTAGAATCAACAGTCTTCTGGTTAGTACTTGATGGCTAAAAAGTTCATATAAAACAACTGATCGAAGATTAATTTATTCGTAATACGCGTGGTGTTATTATTTGGACTTTTGCGAATATCGGACAAAACGTATGCAGCACCGCAATAACAAAGTGTGACCCGTGGCTCAATGTTTTCTGCATAAAAAGACGGTGAATTACCATGAAAACTGCTGCATTTCCTTAGCAGGAAATAAACACAGTTCGTGCAGCTCTCTGGGTCTGTACTTTCGGCAACTTATTTTACCACAAACTTGCATATATATAAGTTTGATCAATGGGAGGAGAAACGTGAAATGATATCGGTAATTTTATTAGGACCTGTGGAATATTGACCTAGTAAAAACTGTTACGTCATACTGGTAGCGTAAAATTTTATGCTGTCTTCGCTTGACTATGAACTTGGAAAAGGATTCTGCATATTCAGACCATTAGAAAGATTAACATAAGCTACATAAACCTTCCCTAGTATTTTTACGGAAGCTCATTTGGCTTATGCTAACTGTACCCAGATGGTCCAGTATGGTGCCGGAATACAGCCACCCAAACCATGTTTGCATGCGCCACATCTTAGAAGAACACTGCTTAATTCACGCCTTAACACAGCAGAAAGTTTCTGGTTCCTTAGTAAAACCGGTATTTTGTGCCACAATCTGTACGGCAATGCAAATCGCAGCTGACCAAACACAACTACCAGCTCAGTGTGAAGGTAATGACAACTTGGTCGGTCACACCTTTCGTCTACCGTTTCTGTCATAAATGTTTTCTAATTAGGCTTCAACGTCAAGTCGTTAAAAAAAGCGCTTACGACGGTTGTGCGCATACACAGACACACATTTATTCACAATATACATACACAAGCTGCAAGGTGTCAGTTCATCACCCGACATATAGCGCGGTAATTAACTACCTGAAACTCAGGTATGCACCATGGCACACAAAAAGGCAAATCAGGGATGGTCAGATGAAGAATATGCGAAGACACCGGTGTTTCCAAATGCTTGAAAATGATGAATGATACAGGCGAAATCCTATTTTTGAAATGGTGACCGAAAATCAATCATGTCTAAAAAATGCCACCATGTTTGCAATACAGCATCATTCCCGTGGGTATGTGTGCAGAATTCTGTGTATAGTTCCAACGTTGCGGATTGGATTTACCGTTATGGCGACCAGTTCCGGAGGAAGAACAACTGTTGGTGTACTAGAGCAGACCCTGGGGCTTGATCGCTGGTCGGTAGGATTCCTAAGCGAAACAAGGGTGGAAAATTTGACGTACCGTTTCCGATTCCAATATTGCTCGTACTCGCCTAGGATGTGACGCTCCAAAATAAAATCATATTCATATTTCGGCAGGGGCGGTGGCGCATATTCGTCGCTATCAAACTCTGGAATATGGGGACTTTCGAACGACAAACGATATTCACTTCAGCCACCGTTCTGAACTCTCACGGAATGGACGGTCGCTGCTGCTTCTGCCTCTGGTGATAGCGGCTGTCCATAGACTACTGGACAAACAGTCTGAGCAAACGCCATTAAACCACGTCCGTACAGAGAGGATCAAATTTGTTTTGTGATGTAGCGTTACCTGTATAACTTAGTAATTGGTATCGTGTAATCCAGTCTATGGGGATGAAGTCTGCACCAAATCACACCGCAGAGAACCGTATGCTAATGATATATCTTGGTGGGGAAATCCTTCAGGTCAGTGCTTATGTTCTACCTTCTACACAGTCTACGTTCGATGCACAGTATCAATAACACCGGTGAATGCTTCCTACGGCCCGGATAATGCAGAGCAGCAATTCCCATATGTGCGTGTTCTTCGACCACCCTGTAAAGTACAGGACCAACTTTCTTTTATCAGATTTTATGATTTGCTACTGTCTCTCCAATAATGCAACATAGCTGTTCTTGGAGAAATTCAGTACAGCCTCGGAAGTAGTCTTCAGGTCTAGATATATGTTTATGAAGAAACCGGAGTGTAATTACCAACAAGAACGCCATTATTCCTTCTAGCGGTGATGCGGATTATTTGGCAACTCGGTGCGGATTGTCCTCTCTCAGAGGTTATTCAGGTGGACATAGTTTCAGAACTGCATCCTGAAAGTAAAATTGGCGTGAGATGTTTTTTGATAACCTGCAGCACAAAGTCTGCCATACGGTGCCGATATCTCTGTATTTATTATTTTAGGAGATTTAGGCTTACCAACAAAACAGCCAATTGTTTGCTCCTCTCGGGCCGATGGATGGGCGTTCTCCTCAAATTTTTCCTCAAATTCCAAACCCTGCACGCAGAGTTTTGTCGCGTAAATATGGTATGTATGCATGAAAATGGTTCGATGATTCCTTCGTTAGATACTTAAAACCAACAGATTTTATCCGAGCTGTTCATGGTTGTTAGTAATAACGCCGGTAGTTCACGCACACTCGTAATTAAAACGTTCACAAGTGACTGGATGGAAAGCTGGTCACAGATTATGTCTTGCTCTTATAACCATAATTATGCTCGGTGAAAGGTGAGGTTTAGATGTAGTCTTCTTGCGAAATTCGGGTTTGTCCAGAAATTCATTACATGGTTGCAAACACCACAAAGCGGCCTACTCCTGTAGTCCCTCAAGTAATATCCTTTCTACTCAATTGCACAAAGCGGTAACTACCACTTTTCCTGTCAAAAGCTTATCGGCCATCTTGTTTGACCTTTACTACAGCAAGTGGAGTGTTAACTGCTAACAACATTGGCAGAAATTAGACCTATAAAAACAAATAAATCGGCCTTCAAGGAAATGCAATATCAGGCTTTGCAAACATTTCTATCACATTAGCATTTACGTTTTAGTAATCTGAATGATTCACGGAGGAATAAATAGAGGTGTTTCTGTTTACCGTAGAAGGAATACCGCGATTAGGCATGTTGGCTTTTGACTGCGCAACATTTTACAGCGGAGTGACGCTTCGGTCTGACATGGCGCCAGGTTAACAGGCAGACCTCAGTCAACTAGCTCACAGCTAAAAAGTAAGTAGTGCAATGTGCGTTACCCTGGTTTCCAGATATGTTGCTTCGGTAAAGTATGAATGACGACGAGTTACTCCATTTGACGTAAAAGTAGCAGCAAAAGCAACTGGAAACAAGTGATTCTCTTTGGCTAGTCATCAAAACCCTTCAGTTAATTGGTCACTGTGGGACGGGATCACGTAATCCACTACAGTGGTTGCAAATAAGTTAAGTCTTTCATTAGGGGACATAGGCGAAACAATTGCTGAAGATTCTTTGACAACCTACGACCAATTGCGTTCTTCCTGGTGCTCATCAGGTAGGTGCCATTTCCGTCCATCCGTCAACCTTGTGCTCTAATTGAACCCAAACTGGACGCAAACAAGTGAAGTGGACTCAGTCGCGCACTAAGTTGGTTGAAAAAAGGGAGTCAGCTGAATTCCAAACGAATCCCTTTTGTTTAGGATAGTCTTTAACTGGATGTAGCACATGGTCACCCTAGGTTTCATGAATTTTATTGCTCCTGAAACTGTTGTGCTATTGTTATTGTGTTCCGTTTAGTTATTTATGTGATGTTATTTACTTTTGTAGAGTTTCACAATTAAATGCAGAGGAGCTTTATGTAAACAGATGACTCAGGTGAGTATCGGTGATTCTTTGGCTAGCTGAACTGGGCAGTTCAATTTCAGATGTTACGTCGCTAACCCGGGTAATGCCCTCAGCACGCGAGAGATCAGTATGACGCTGTCGTTTTGCCTTACGCCGGTGGACGAAATCACTGATTATAAAGCTGAAGGAAATTCCTCGACCCGCATTGGACTCTTGGAGGGCTTACACTTAGCGATACCTGAAATAACACATTTAACTTTGCTTTTCCGAGACTAGAATTTAGGCATATTTAATGTCGTATTCAATGTGTTACGGACTTAATACATCTCACAAGACAGCTTCCCTGTTGCTACCAACAGTGGGTCGCAACAGGTTGGTCATTCTCCTGGCTAGAATCTTTTTCCTCCGGTTTGAAAATAGCCTGCATTTCTGAAAGAAAACCCGCGGAGAAACAAACAGATAAAAACTGGTATGACAGAAAGGGGCACTTAGAAAGGAAATCTTTTTGTTGCAGATGCACTGGAAGGTCATTGAGCTCACGATACCGTTAATGAAGCTTGTTTCTCATAGAAAACAGGTGGGAATTTACAACAAAAAAGCTGCGCCTACAGGGCATTTGTTCAGCTCTGTCACTTTAAGAACTATTTTTCTGAAGTTTCTTATAAAATATCATGAAGTGCACGGCAAACACTTGGATCTGGTTTCCCGCAAATTCTGTTTAGATCACGCAGCTAAACATGCGCCTTGAATCTTTGAAAACTTGAAGCCTCAAGCAAAATAAAATTAAAAACAAAGTTTCCAAAGTGTATCTCTGGTGAAATGGATGTTAGGAAATGCAACACTATGGAGAACAGGAACACTGAGGTTTTGAAGACAACAATTTAGTTAAGAGCAGAGTGAAAAACCTGAATTGGACTGATAATCGACATGATATTCTGGGTTGACATTGAGAAAGATTGCATGCATTACAAAATTTGGAACAGCGGAAAATGGCATCAAACTTTCAGGTTTATTTAAAACCTCGGACGGTATTTTAGATTATGAAAATAGCACATCTTCTAAGTTCACACTGACTACAATTTGCGTAGCATACCTTGAACTTTCTGCCGATGGAACGATCGGTTAATCTGATAGTTTTTCTGAAGGCCAATTTCTCAAGCACAAGTTCCTCTTATGATCTAGGTTCTCAGTTACAGTTTATTATGCTTACCTGAAAAATGTCCCAACAGAGGGAGTTTAGGTGTTTCCACTCTTGAATGTCATTCTTCAGCTTACCGTAGGCCAAAATGTTGGAGCAGCTATTGTCCAAAGGACAAGTCTGGTTAGGTTTGATTTCGAAAGTTCCGTTTTTTGGGGACCCATCTATAAACGCACAGAAAACAGTTGATTTTTGAATGAGGGTGACTGGCTCGGCAAGCTGTAACCTGATTTGATGAATTCTTTGTTGAGATATGAAATTTGAATGAACACAAACTTTGATATACATGAAAGCAAATTGCTTACAGGAAGCACTAGACTCCGGCCTCCATGAGGAAATAATAGCAAATTTACAGAATTATACTTGGCTTCAAAGTTTTGTCAACGTTCACACAAGCTTCATAGATAGTAAATTTTGTACAAACTGCGTTTACATAAGGTTCAAATATTAAAATTTTTTATTATTTTGCCTCTGTGGTGAGCAGCAAGGTAACTAAAATGGAAGAGTTTGAATTAAACTCATAATGGAAAGTGCTAGTTGATTGAATTCAACAGAATTTTTGTCACAGTGGAGGATTACCGACCAAAAGTGTCCAACGCTATAATGAGTTGCGTATAATAAACCCCACAACAAGGACCTACTGAGGGATTATCGTGGGAACATAGAACGAAACTTCGTTCTGCTAAGAATTAAAACATGCGAACCAAAGTACCGAAACAAACTTGACTTTTCCAAACTATTACTTCGTGGTGTAGAAGAAATTAAAACGTACATAATATACTTTAAATTGGGTAATTTCTGGGAATAAAAAGGGTCTTTGAAACGTTTTTACCTTATTATCTGCAGTTTGGTGTGTCCCAAGCAGAAAAAACGAAAGTTGAAAGCCAAAAACCACATTTATGTCAATCCAAGCGATGACTAGAAGTTGCAAACTCAGCCCGTCCTAGTTCTTGTTGTAAAGACCACTCAGAATTCTGGCTTTTTAATAGACTGAGAACATACATCGATACGAATATATCATTAAACACTGAGTTACCACACCTGAAGAATAAATTAGACTAAAATTTTCCTAGTCTCCTCAAGTAGAGCCGACTTCTGAGAATCTTCCACAAGGGGTTAGTTTTTGCTGGGCATGTAAATAAAGCATCATTTAAGGCGACTGAGACCCCCAGAGTTACTTTAACTTGCAGTTGTTTGATGAGTCATGTTCACGCGCTTGATGGCAGTCTGACCTACGTAAATCTGACCAGGGATCAGGAGAGTTGTAATAGAGGAATAGCCAGAATTTGTTAACTAGCTACCGCTAAAATTGAAAATGTATTGAATTAAAATTTGCAAAGAGCGCCCATTGAGCAGAAATATGAAAGATCGATTCTCATAAAGCTTCCTCTCGATCTAAGCTGCTATCTCCCGAATATTATAACATGATTAGCAATCACCTGTACGTAAAACGGCGTGGAAATATTGGTTTCAATGTACACACATACCCGCCGGCATTAGTTACTAATGCGTTGCTTGAACATGGCAGCTGCTTCAGAAAGGTTTTTTTGAAATGAAAGCAAAGGCGCGCCATGCTTCAAAATAATGCGGCGACGATGGCACCTAGATTAGTAAAGGACTGTCGGCAGCACAATTTGAAGCCCAGAGAAAATCTCGACTACCAGCGCTTTATCCCCAACCGAGGACGAAACCAAATGCGGGCGGATTAAAGAGGTTGGTGTTCCGGGTGTTTTTTTCGGTTTAAAAATATATGTAATAGGACATCTGTGAATAAATTCAACGGGTACAGGCAGTGGCAGATAAGTGTAACGTTGTCTATAATTCAGCAGCAAGGCATTCACCACGCGAATGACTTGGAATTCCGTTTTGCTGCGCAGTATCTCCGTCATGCATTACGACGGTGATTGAGAATACCAGCATCAGCACATGAAATGCCATCGCAACGTAAAGTTTTTTGCACCTTGATTTGCTGGCTTGATCGATTACCACAAGTGGGTTTTGTAATCCCTCTGCCTTTCCCGGTTGGCCACATTTGTACTGATACCTACATCATTAACTGTCGAGTGCGGACCGCAGACCTAAATGCGTGTGTCCAACACATCTTTGACAACTGGCAGCTGACCGTCATTCATGTGATACAAACCAGGGCTAACTAAACAAGAATCAAGTGTCGAAATGCAGTAGCTGACCAACATTTATTTAAAAAGGCGCATCAAATCAGCCTTTGTAGGTTTCCCACTTCAAAACCCCAATTACGAATTTGCTTAAGGCCAGAATGGCGCTGGCATGGCAGCAATGAAGAAATGTGACCAGAGTGTTGGTGAGAAAAACTTTTGAACTGACAGATGGCTCAGTTGTTTCGACCTGTTCGGTCATTCAGCGAGCAATGCGAGTGAACTTTAAGTGATTTATTCATTTGTGATCCTCCTTCTAAAGTAGTCATTTTAACAGACATTTTCAGGTTCTTCCAAAATGAGTTGCATTCTGTAGACTACTGAATCAGGCGTTGTATAGTGGTAAATCATCTTGATGTTATGTGACTGTTATGGATCCAGATTAGTGATAATCAGATTCGGGGCATATTATGAAATGTATTTAGTCCCGCTCTCACAGATAAATGGAAACATTCATCGCAAGTTCCAAGGCCACGTATGAAATAAAATTTACCCAAAGTTCCTTAGTGCTTCTATAAAATCATATATTAAAAACCGGGAGCCACCAGTACTGCCTAGCTCTCATTAGAATAAGATTTGGCACATGCATAGAACCATCTTAGAGGGATTCAGAGCTTCTGAAAGAGAAATCAGCACAAACCTGGAGGGATGCTCTGGAAGCTGTCTATTTTGAAGCGTCAGAACAAAAATGAATCACCAGACGCACAGTGATTAGTCCATCAATCAACGTCAACCGAAGGTTCCTCCTAGCTGTTTGTTTACGTAGGAATATGCAAATAGTGGATGGATCTTTCTGCCGACCGTTCGAAGAGCAGATTTTATTTTTGGGTCCGGCTGTTCCAGAGAATGTTGTATTTTGAGCGACAGCATGTGTGCGCTACTAGACCGTTCCTCATATGTTTAAAAAACCGCTCTATTTTAAGCAGACCTCTGAGCTGCAAATGGGATTAATGCTGTTGTACTCACACTAATAAATCACTTTTTTCATCGCGAGTAGTCAAAAAGTCTGTCAGTGCACTGGCGTGCAAGGCTTATGAGCTCTAGTTTGTTCCAGGTACGCTAGAATTTTATCTATGCAAAATGTAAGGCGAATTCACGCCTTTATCAAGAGGTTCTCAACGTAGATGGGTGCGTGATAATTCTTGAAAGAAATATATAGTCTTGAAATTCTTATCCAAACAATATAATACAAACATTATGGAGTTACAGTCCGGTGAATTCATCAGCCTTCAGAATTACGATGTGCGGTGTTTATTACAAACCAGAAAATGAATATTCGTCCACTTTAACGCAATGAGAATTTCGTACATGGCGTTCGAAAATTCGCTTAGCTTACCTAAGTTTGCTGAGCAGCTGACTTCACCAGCACTTCAGTGAAATTTCATATCGCCCAGATTGCGCGTTTGTGTGAAACTCCAACCAGCGCAGAAGAAACAGCAAGAGTTATGCAAAACGATACAATAGTAGCATTTGTGTTTAGGAAGAATCTGTAGAAGGACATCTTATTTCCGGAAATACTGAGATAGTAAGCAGAAGTCCGTTGAAGCTTCGTTAAAAAAACATCAATCACTGTAGTCCGAGAGTCAAGAACCCCAAAGAACCCACATTTGGTAGCTTGTTAGCTCAATTTTATGGCCTTTTAACCTTAGTATATATTTTTGCTGCTGGAAGTACTTCACATAGCCTTAATATCTGATAAAGTCAAAATACACATTTAGCCTTGCTAGTTCATAATCGGAAAGTGGAGTGTAGTTTAGTTTAGTTCAATCTAGTCAAAACGAGTGGGTGGAACATACAAAGAAAACAAATTTTAATACCTGACGGATCACATATTCAGAGTACGAGGTGACTAGCTCGGTGATTTTTGTTGGATTGTCAGGGAGAAATCCAAGTACGAAACCTTCGAAAGGAGTCAAAAAGCCAAGGTACCCCTAAGTGTCGTGAGTAGCTTCTTCGAGGGTATTAAATATATCTCCAGAAACGCAATAAAAGTGAGTCAGTTTTTAATAGTGCCACGTTCAGCGTAAACTGTTCTACCCTGTAAGGGACCGGATTTCAGGAGCCCGCAACTCACATACTTTTGCAAAATAATTTGAGCAGTGTGTAGAATAAAGAAAGGCGCTTCAGCTTGTATCTAATTCACGTGTACTCATGTTGAATTTAACAACCAAATACGATTGAACCCATCCGATTTTAGGACGCATGATTTCTTGTTCTCAAAACTCTTACTAGCAGCTCGACTCGTATGCTCCTGATATCAAGCTGACTTGCTGGTCAATGTCTATTGGGTAACGTTGCGTCCTCTGTTTAACTGCATTGTCAGTCATGGCCACTCAGGCTAGTCCCAACACGTGACAAAATCCTGTGGACTTCAGCTGGCACGGTTTCTTTTTATGCAAATACTGAACATAACATCGCAGGGATAACTTTTGAGCTGCAATTTAACTATCACAGCAGAATGCAACTCATGCTCTAAATTTGATCTTTTTTAATCTTATTAGTAGAAACGGATTTTTCTCCTTCAATGTCACGTGTAAAGCTGTTTAGCTATTTCATTTGTCCACTACAAGTTCGGTCGACTCAGGAACTTGAGCATATTTCCGAAAGATCATTGGTTTATTTTGCCAGAATCACAGGCTCAGCCACACAGTCAGTGTTTCCAAGCTAAAGATGGTACTATATTTATAGTTTTTGATTGCTGTTTCAGAACTAAGCGAAGGTTATTGCAGTGCAGAAAAATTACAAGCCTTGTTTCTACCGCTGCGCACCATTAGGACAATTTTCAACTCTAAAAATATATGTCCAATCGCCAAGCCAGTGACCAGCTTTTAACTTATTTCTTTTCAATTTTCCACCCACAATATTACAGCTTATGGAAAATTTGTTTCGCACTTGTTCAACAACCGGTGATTGATCAAACAAAATATTTCCACAACTGTTTCACTCATTTCCGGGCGCCGCAATGTAATTGGATAGCTTTGCTTGTTAAGCGGTCATGGGAAAATAGCAGGTGTTGCCTTGTTTCTGTTATCGAATTGCAGACGTGTACATTTTCGAAAAAAAACAGTGGTGTAACCATTAGCCACGAGCGAACAATAAATCAATCGGCTGCGTTCCTTGACACATAAAACACCATTTGATATGCAATAAAGGAACTCGGAAAAAATTCCTTCGTCTAAAAACTTCCCTTCATTTATTTGCAACAATGGTGTGATATGCAAAAGTTGGTATTTATCAGCTAAAATATCTGTTACATTTCCACGGAGAACGTCAAACGTTAGGTGGGAAAACTAAAAATTTGCTACACTATAAACGTCACCATTATATAAAGCATGCCACTCCCTTTGTGGGATTTTGAGAGAATCATTTTACTAAACTGTTAAAAGGCCACATTGTAACAATGATTCCGAAATTGGGTGGACACATTCATTTCATGCTTTTGGTCGGTGTTATACTGTGTTGACTTGAGATGTATCTTACAGTCCTTGATTTCTCCCTCACTTAGCCATCTGCCACGACAATTTACACAAAATTCGTCTCCGTCCCAACCAAGCCGATAGAAACGCACATGCCTATCGACTGACCTTTTGTATGCGTTATATCAATCGTTCCGTTTGGTTTCGGATTGTGTCACTGGCTAACCAGTAAAAGCCCTTTTGTCACCATGGGGAATGGAGACGTGAAAGCGGAACACTTCGGACGTGCAATGCCAGTTGTCTGCTGCCTTCATAAACCAATTGTCGCGCTAGCAGTGGAGGAAATCATATCCAGCATTTCATGGAGACAAATGGAATGTCTAAGGAGAAAAAGCATTACATTACCACTGAGGAAAAGACCAATTCCTTGGTCGCACATGAGTTGCCAGATCGTCATCAAAAACAAATGTAAGCGAGAGGCTACCGAAAATTAACTGGAGATACGACAGTCCAGGAAGCAGGTCCATGTAACTGCATATGACAGTATAAGTTTATGGATTTCTATCAAAGCAAACGTGGCAGATGATGTTTATAAAAGTAAGGAGATTAGCCAGATGGTCTACACACGTTTTTGTCAGCAGTCCATTGCTAAATGCAAGCTTTTCACATTTGTTAATCTGGCGCAAAATGATCCTCTGACGCTAAGGAAATTCTCAAACCCCTTTTGAAGGTTTTAGTTCCTCTCAAAAGCCAACTGACATAAAGGGTGGTGGTGAGTATAATAACAATTTTAGGTCTGCATTAATCCAGACCGATGGATAGATTGGTGGATATCTACTAGGTTATTTGCTTGCGTTGAATTGTTGACCCATTAATGGCATTGATAAGTTCTTGAAGTTTTTGGCTGCACATCGTCTCAGTGCATGCATAAACGATCAAACCATTACAACTTTAGCAAATTTTTTCATCAAAAATCAAACGACGACAGCACTCCTAGAGATCAAAACGTTTATATTTAATATCAGACCAGTATTAGTTAGTGCCAGTTCTTAGTAGTTGACAAAACCGCTCCATTAGAACCGTTGTTTAGACGCTAATAATGCAGGATAAAATATTATTTGGGCCTAATTCATAAGCATTTTTGGATGGCATCTAATTGAGAACGGTAGGCTCAATGAAACTTCAGCTGATGGACACTTGCAGTTGATTTTGTGGGATATGATACTTACCTTTCACTCGTTTCTCTCTTTGCTTCAGTGTTTTCCACTAAATTGACCGGATACAGTAAGGTCATCATCGAATGCTTGAAGTTTCTGGTTCGGACGGCGATGAAGACTATTAGTGGAATGCTAGATTCAAACAAATGATCCGTTTGAGTCACGTGGTGGGCGATCGAGGAGGTGACATGTCATGTTCTTATCAACAGGCTGGCGCACAGAAAAACCTTCGCAACTTGCTTTGATGATTGTCAGTCCAATCGTCCAGTAGTTCTGTCGCAGTAAGTCTAGGTAGCCAGAAAAATAACATGTAGTGAATGAGGTTCAAGTGAAATCAGGTGGCTAGCCTCCACTAGACCAATAAAATTGCTTGAATGAACTTCCTATTTGCTACCGGATAAGTAGGATCCAAGACCCAGTTATTCTGGTAGTGTGCGTTCGTTGCAACTTTTTCAGAATCATCGTTCGTTATCAAGGTATGTTTCAGAAAATCCCTCCCATTCGAAACCATACACGCGTCCTCCAAGAGCGTTTGTTCTAAACGTTGCCTGTGGGCAGTAAGTGCAATGCAAATGAGCATTGGGCAGACGAGGTTGGACCGACGACGGTATGGTCAAGTCGGGCATTCGGCTATCAAAACATATATATACAAGTAAAGGAAAACAGTTTTCGTGTTTCTTCTATTGAGAAGTCTACCAACTCAAACTGGATAATTGCTAAGGATTACATTTCTATAGAACTGTTTCGTGCACTACCGCAAAGTATTCTCTTTATTTTCTTGAGTAAGTCATCATCTAGAGTTGGCGAATCTGACAACCCTAAAAATGGGATGCAAAACCTGATCAAACATTTCCTTTGTCAATAAAAAATTACGCGATTAGGTGAAGTTATGCAATAGATTTCCGAGGATTCGTTCAACTATTTTGGAAGGGCTTAGCTACGGCCGAGTGTATGCACCTGTTACCCGTTGAGGTTATCGAATATAGGTTTTTTTCTGGAATGCGACTTCGGTGACCCTAAAACTGATCAACAGTAGACGAACAGAAATGTGCCACAGAAGGTTTTTTTCCAGAAATTGATGTAGACTTATTTGAACGTTTTTCTAAAAGGCTACATTTCTTCTCACTGCCTTTCGTCGTTATGGTTGAATGTTTTGCATCTACGATTAACTAACTTTACGGAACACTCAAAATCCTTCGACTTCCATCGTTATACTTTTCCACCCACCCGGAGAACACCAAATTTCCTTCACTCATAGCATTCGCATAATGTGTAGGTAATTAAATTAATGGCATGCTTTTCTCATGTGTTTTGGGATTTGAATGTTACATGCTTATTTTGTGTAGAAAGCAATGCATGCACTTTAACCGTGGCGCCTAGTGACCTTGGGACGATTCCGCAGTTACAGATTGTCAGTTAGATGTGACAAGTTGTCTCCTTGAGATCTCTATAAGAATGTCAGAATGTCAGGGGTAGTATCTGGCAGACCATCGAATGTCAGACATTCCCACGGAACACGACGATCTTCATCTCAAGTCGCTTAACATCTTTGAAGGATGGATTGTGTTCTATTTGAAAGTAGTTGGTGGACGAATCAATGTGGTCACAAACCCAAGCTGCACAGCATACTGCTGGAAAACATAGGAAACCACTGTGTGTAGCGCATGGGTCTAAAGTCAGTTTACGAGCAAATTGATAAAAATTCTTGAAACTGTGCTCCTCAGGGTTTAACACCCACAAAAACCGCTATAGGTTAGACGCTACCAGTAACCTGTATGAGAGTGGAGCTAAATACAAATTTGAAGCAACCGATGCCAAACTTGAATACAACACACAGTTTCCAAGTGGTTTTAATCGGTTATATATACATTTGGTTCGTATTGCCTTAAAAATTTTGTAGAGCGGGAAATCGAAAAAAAAGTCTAGCGATCACCATTTTGGACACAATTGACATTTCATGGTGTGAGCATCCATTTGAAGTTAGATGCGTCGCAACCATCAGACGCGAGGCGGTCGATGAAATATTCAAAACTCTGGTTTCCTGTCCACTTGATTTCTGAGTTCAGAAACTACCAAACGTGTTTCATATTTGGTCCGCTTTCGGCTGGATTGACAGATCTGACTTTCCTACGGGTTTGATTTGATGAGCAAATTAGTGCTCACCATGCTCATCGATCGTCATTGTCAGCAAAGCCAACCTCAATGTAAAATCCCCGCTTGTATTCGTGAAAAGGTCCTTGGTCAACGACTGATGGAGAAGTAGTCACAACCAGTGACAGTATCAGATGTAAAACGTTTGTATTGTCAATTTCTACACTAAGTCCTCAGTAATTGGAACAGTATTAGAAAAATTGTCAGTAAAAACCACTAGCAAAAGCGGCCGCAAACCATAAGATGTGGCTTTCGATGGCACACGATGAATTCATATTCTCAGCGGAAACGCATACATGGGCAGACCTAGTCAATAGGACGGTAGTGTAATAGAAGACAGTAAGCGAAGGATCTATGGTTTTCATTTTCTGACGCTTTCATGGTTATTTGCATCACCGAAAAACGCGTACAATATCCTGAACTCGACATTCCGTGTGCTTTTATCATCAAGTCCCAAGAACGGTTCGACAAATATTCCCCCTAATATCTGTTCAGGACTGTACATCTTGGAATATACTCATTCCAAACTCAGCTGAACCAGAATGAAAATTTGGACAACAAGATAATCACAGTATGGTGCGTCTCATCTAATCATTGACGTGTGAATGACAGTTATTCCAATTTGGACTCTGTATTTCTTTCTGGTTTCAAAGAATTGGAGTGGACCAATCAACATTGAAAAACCGGATTCTTTGCACTCAGCATGATTGACTGAATACCACAGAGAAAACTGTTCAATTACAATATAGCACCTTAATGTGTAGTACAAAAGGAGTATCATCAGTTGGACCACAGTTTTGGCGCACTAGGAAGTGTCTTTTTCTGTGTATTACGTTTATTAGAGAGGCCTTATTTGGTTCTGAAATAAACGTTATCTGTGGACAAAGAAGCATTGGAGGGCAAATGTTATTTCTTTTCTTTTGGGCAGTCTTTGCTCTGGCCACTTGCTGTCTTCAACGGTTATCGTGGAAGATCTATGTTGTGGTGCGCGTTCAATCAGGGTGGCTGCGTGCACACGCTTGACTGCGAAAGCAGATGACAGTCGGTGACGAATAACCAGGCGCAGCAGCCTATCAGATGTGCGCCATCTGTATTTCGTACCCAGGAAGAAAGCCTTCAGTAACCAATCACCTAGCTCAGGCACACGTGTTACAAAATTAAATCTTTCCGACTATCCGAATGTATATAGGCACGTCTAAAGCGAGACTAATATTAATAAACACAACAAAAAGTGAGACCATGTACCGGAAGGACAAGTACTTTGGAAATTACCATTCTTTCATTAACAATTGCGAGAAATCAGTTTCGTAACTAGTAACAGAAAACTGATCAAAGCTGGTAAGCAACTCATTGTTGTATGTGGTTAGATTGAGTGGGCACTGGCCCACAGCCCTCACTTTTTCTTTCTGTGTGCCACTGCAAGTTTAATCGTGGCCTCGCTTATTAATCTTTGATTATTTAAAAGTTAACGGAAAACCGAAAACCGCTGCTGCGGACCAATGGGTTGTGAGAAACAAAATGCAGCCACCATCCACGTGTTTGTTTTCTGATATAAAATTTCAGCAGTTAGAACCGTTGAAAAATTTTAAACAAACTTCTTAACAGTTAAAGAAATATTCACACAAAATTGCGTTTCAGTTGAATGAATCTGGGGGACATCTAGGCACGCCTGTGCTTCCAGGTTATGCATCGAAGTTTAGAACTTCCGTTTTCAGCCTTGCAAAAAGAGGAGTATTCCTAAAACTTATGACTGACTAGCAGTCAGCCTTGAGTGTATAGAAAGTGTGCTGAATATCTGTGCTTGAAGAGACAATTTGAATAGTTCTCAAAATTATCCCGTCGTTTCTTGATAACTAATTTTCCCGTTCAAACACAGGGTATATTAATCCTCATCTTAGGGGGTCAGGCACGAAGAAACCGTTCTTGGACGACCTTGACCATCACATTTTTTGGATAGCTTTTTAACCAGGTCTGACAGAAAGCTAGATTGTGGATCACTGTGTTGCGATTTAAAAACCAGATATGGGTGTGCTTTGTCTCTGGTTGATCCAAAATACGAGTTGGCTGCTTCATAATATCCTTACCCTGAAGCAAACACTGTTCCTTTCCTCTGTTACGTATTTCAGCCTATTTGCGTCTGCATGTTATTGCAGAGTCTGATTGCACTGACATAAACTGTCAAAAAAACTGATTATCAACTCTGACAAGCCTACTTTTCACGGACTTTGTTTTAATGGTGAGATATAGATTAGAAAGGTGGTGGAACTTTGAACAGTCCTCTGGTCTTCATAGTGATATTGCCAATTTCCCATCATAATCTAGGCGACGGATTTTTTTTCTTGTAAGCCATATCATTTTACTTTGAAAAGCCGAGAGGGACGGTACAGCCGTTTCATTTTTATTGGGGGGTATCAGCAGTGTTCACCCCAAGAAAAATCTAGAAAGACTAAGGTGCGCAACCTTCCGGCTACTGGTTGGAGACTAAACCATTCGGGCGCGAGTGACTGATTGCCATTATGATTTATTCACACTCAACAGAATACAGAGCCACTCATACTACCAACAGACGAAGTGACATCAACGGTACGTAGATGGTTAACGATGTGCCTAGTGTGGTCTACTCAACGATGTACCACCACTGATGATGTGCTCTTTGTTGCGTAAAAACGTGCCCAACAAGAAGAAAACACCACTAACAGCAGTCTCATTTAGTCACCAACATGCCCCTCAACCTACACTTCTGAAAGAAATGCTTATGAGTTTCGTCACACAATGCGTACATCGTTTGGTTTCGGAAGAAGTAACTTCCCCATTTAAAAAATATCACTATTCTGTCATCCAAACCACCGATTTGCAGACGCACAATCTAGCTCATCTCTTTGTGCCACCAAACAAATTTATTTGGAGAAGCAGCACAAATTTTGGCTATAGAAGCTGTGTAGGCCAAATAACATAGTAGTCAAGGTTCTAAACCCTGCAAAATACGGTTAATTGTCAAAGGCGGAACTTTTGTTCAAAACTGCCAAAAACACTTGTTGCCTAACGCGTTTCCAACTGAATCACTTGTTTACAATATTCAAGGGTCAATCCATGTTTAAGTTGGAGCTAACTTCAAGATATTACTGGGTTCGTTTCAAAACAACACTCCCAAAAATTTGATAGATCACTTTTTGCAAATCACAATTTTCCCGTTCTTGATACTGTTCAGTTGGTTGTAGCACGTGACTTTCCATCTTTTCTACTACGTACTTTAGAAGTAACTCTGAATTATATGCAGGTAACTACAAACTTGTTTGTCAGGATGGCAATATCGAAACCTCCACACTAAACACCTTATTTATACTATTCTTCATATTACTCCCCCATTAGTGCGATACGAACCTAGAAATGAGTCCATAAGAGCTTCCTGTTCGGTGTTTGGGTACAAACTAAGGACCGGTGGAAACTCTCAACTCCTAACTGATGAGGGAAATATTTGGCTGATTTTTGAAAAATTCCCATCAACCTTACAACTGAGCCAGATCAAGACGTACTGCTACGGCGTCAATTTCTATGTTTAAGCTGACTTCGCTTGTGTACGAAATTTGCAGTACATGCAAATGTAGATTCGCTTTTATATATTCAGCGTCCTGAGATTACTTGACAGAGTGGAAGTAAGGAGTGTCTAAAATACACCGAAATCCATAATGTTCGACTAACAACTAATCGAACAGAACCAAAAATTAAATGCTCATGGGTTTTCTAGTTGCAAACAGACACCGAATATTTTATTGTCTGAATACACTACTCTTAAATTGACTGAAAGCTATTCGAACGTTTTTTTATTTTGTTTTCGTCTTTGTTAATTTTTCATTCCAGCTGAAAACAAACTTTCAAAGCTGGCAATGTCTGTCGCTTGCGAAATAATTAAATGTCCATAGGAGGCTCAAATGTACCCAAGCTAAATCTTTCATTTAAAAAACCGCCATACGATGGATGGCTCACGCTTCATTCTGTAGGATAGTTGAGATGTCACAGTAGGTTGCTGGAAAATACTACTCATAAGATTAATTTCTAAACACTATCTCTACTGAATTGGAATGTTAGCCATACATTTTGTTCAGTGCACAAAGAGAATGCTGTGAAGTGAGCATGAACAGCGATCATCATAATGCACACTCTGGTTCTGATCGGCTCATCTTTCCATTAGTCCCAGCTGATTTGTTGCAGGTTTCTCTTAACACCATTCCATTTCATCCATAGCGAGAAAAATGTTCCAAGCCGCGTTTTAACAGCTGAACGCCATTTCGTCTACAACACCGGAAACGCTCTGTAAAAAAATTGTTAGCGGCGTTTAACTGCACAAATCAATAAGCTCATCTCCAAGAGTCGGTCTGGCAATAGATGTAACGAGTGTGGTAAACAAACTAGAAATTTTATCCGAATACTTAAGGCGATGAATTGCTCCCTGAGCTGACCAACCAGTCAAACACTATCACGGGTCAAACCTGAACGCAAATATCGCGATAAACGATTCTCCTGAAACGAGCACACTATTAGTGGGGACGGGAAAAAACCCTTCTAGTTTAACACCTCAATATAATGGACGGTCCAGACTAACAATGACTGCTGCGATTGTACGACTAATTTCAGCGAACCTGCTAGAATAAATAGGAGCAATATGGCTTATCAAAACATATTTACATTACAAAAATATTCATTGCAGGTACCACTGATAACGGTCAGTAGAGTACTCATTTTTATGCCAACAGTTCTGTTTAAAAAACCGATAAGGATAAAATGAGCCGGTGCGTTTTGGAAATCCCTCAAAAGTGAACTAGCGTGATTACTTTTCTATCCCCGATAACCTGCTTTGCCTTTGTTAGTAAATCAAACACTAGCTAGAAATTTTTTTGGGAAACACGTAAAAACCACCTGAAAAACGAATACACCTGGCATGTGGATAATTGCGCTATGTAACAAACCTAGCCCGTGACTTTAAGGACCTGAAAATATCAGAGTTGACGCTCAAACATATGTACCCTGGTCATCAGCTCTCTCCTCGGTTTTCTTGTTTACATCTTCATTTCACCTACTTGAAAACATGTTTTCCGTTTGGGTTTGCGATCTTGGACGCTCCATTGTTTCCGGGACAGGTCTAACCTGTAAGACATTTCCGTTGTGATGACACAGTGAGTTGAGAAATTCATCGTTACCTCCGTTTGTTACTGTGGTAACTGACAGCACATATGTTGTGGTGGTAAACACTAGATAGACACAGGCCAGTTTCATTCAGTGTGAGTGATTACTGACCTAATAACTGACTAAGCTGACGGAGGAAGTTCCAATAGAAAGTATTATTGACCTGGGAAACGTTTCTTTGTGAGTATGATATCTGACTACTCCGGTACTTATCCTTAACGCGAGACTGTCACACAGCACTGAACAATACTCCGTTTAGCCCGAGGAAAAGATGAATGATCCAGGCAGCCCGGAAAACAGCCCTATACCACTGGGGAACAAAGTGATGAATATATTTACCATCAGCTTCAGAAATTCGTTGTAAAAATCCGTCCAAACTGGATAAAATCAGACAAAATCAGGTCGTAGCCAAACTGGCAATACCGTTCTGAGCGAATTTGGAACAACCCGCCCGTAAAATCTCAAGTGGACAACGGTATGACTATAATTAGGTTTAGACAATTGACTTACAGTTCAGTCATCCAGAGTAATTGAGAAGGTAGAAAGAGCTTGATGAGTTGTCGAAATGAACAGAGTAACTAAACTAAGATATATTGTATCCATGTGTCTAGATATTGGTAGGGCTAACCGCATTTTCTTACACGGTGTTGCTGCAGCTATATGAAAAATTTGTGTTCACACATGTACTTTGATATGGCAGCATTTTTTTGCTTTCCTATCTTTGCTTATTTTGATATAGTGAATGAAACTTGGTCCATATACAGATGAACAACAACCTCAAGTCTAAAGTAATTTCACGCCTTAAATTCGAGATATGGGGTGGATGCCATTTGCCTTTCAAGACGTATCATGTGGATAATGTTAGCCTGTAAAAGTTTTCCAAGAGAGTTATAACTGAGTATCCTAGCGCACGATTGACAAGTCACAAGGAAAAATGTACGTGTGTAGGCTGTACGGACCTTGCGCGTTGGCCGAGTTATTTTGTTGCGCCTTGTCTGTAGAGCAGCTTAAGGAACCAATGTTTATTTCCAAGCAGTCCCTTTAAAGCACATATTACGCTGATCAAAATGAGATGTCTTCAAGAGCTTCAGGAGGATCCCAGGTCGGCGCGCACTATCAAAGTCAGCAAAGATGCCTAGAGAATGCTAGTCGTAAACCCTATTCTAGTCTGCCATTCTGTCAGGGAGCTAAAAATGCTTCCCTGAAAGCATAAGGATATATCTGCATAGAGCTACCGGGCGTGCAGTTTTGTAGACTCCTTGTTTAAATTCTAGCCGTTAGTTTTAATTCAGGGACCATATAGCAACCGAATTAACATATTTGGATCTTCCAAGCAAACTTATACATCTTTATAGCCCACATTATGGAAAGAAGTTAATAAGCTTACGTAGTCAAGCCACAATTTTCGGTATAATATATCCAAATATTTGCGGGAAAACGAATCAGATAACAAAAAAAGCCAGAAACATGTGCAGCAGAAGCTGTCACTGATACACCTGCAAGCAGCATTTTCCGAAAATCTTTTCTATGCGTTTTGCTTCTGTTTCTTTAGACACCATCAAAATCCACTGGTGGTTTAAGTTTTCCAATAATTTTTTGCAATGTTTTTTCTGCTTTCCAATACCATCGGGCATCGTTTTTCAACTGCAGCAGCGTGCTCAATGGCGCTTGTCATCAGAATGTCATCTTTTTTGCCTTCTAAATGCAAATTTTTACGTAAAACGCAAGCTCCTGTACGTGGATTACGGCTGCTGCTGCTGCAGCAGTTAAAGAGAAACTCCTGGCTGGACTATTTGTCTCAGCAAGACAAACAAACAACACTTAAACAAATCATCGATAAAATGGGCATGGGAGGCAGATCCGACTCGGCTTGGTCGCAGTAATCGGCGACGCCGACGTTTGTGGTGTCGAGCGATAATTTATGCAAACACCAGTCAGTTTTAATCCATCCCGCCATTTACTATCATTCAGTCGAGTCATCTCCTGCTATGCCCCCTGTATTTTAACATTTTCTTTAAATTTAGCTTCGGAAGCTTTGCAATAATATGAATTTAGACATAAGAAGGGGGGTTTATGTCATTTGCATGCAAACCAATGATAAAAATCAATTTTTTGGATTTCCCGTAATCCAACTTCGTGAGAATTGCATGAATAGACCAACTGTGATAAAAGGATGAAAAACAACAGCACTGCTTGAACGAAACTGATGAGATTTGCTTTACAATTATGCTTGGTTTTGTTGGATACTAGAACGAGAATGAGGCAAGTTTTTGTCATCAATTTTGATATGTCGATCCAACAACCTTACTAAAATGGCTATTTGAATCTTTTATACAAATTAAGCAAGACCGCAAGATAATTGCAAGTTTCTGACAGTGTCAATCCACGGAAATCTTCACAGCGATTTACATCGGTTGTCTACGAATGGTTTGAAGATACAACTACCCAAACAGACTAGCCAGGAGTTACTTAGGTTGCAGGATAACTTTAGGTCTGACTACCAGCTACCTAGCAAGCGGATTGCAGAGGCGCGGTTTTACACAACTCTTAGCGTAAGTTATCAGTAGATGGCGAAGTTAGTTTTAAATCTGATCGCCGTTATAACCGACTGATATGCGTTTCCGGCAGGTGCAAGTGATCTTATTTGATATGTTGGGCTATATGGGCATTAGCTTGTAGACATGAATGATGTTCTTGTTGCACAGCACAGGACAGAGCCTCGCAGTCATTCGAACTTACTAGAAATTTCACGGGCAGTATTTCTATCTGCCCAGTTTTAGTCTGTACGATTTCTGCCACTTGATGACGAACTGCGCTAGATGGATTCCTGCCAACAAGTTAGACTTTCACAAACTCACCAAACCGAATGTAACCTGGACTATATGAACGACCGGAAAAATGAAACCACGTCACGAAGAGAATGGTAAGAGCGAGAGTAAAGTGCAGTTTGAGGCGAATACGATTACCTTTTGCTTTAGGTAAATACGCTCTAAATGTTCTGTCATAGCGATGACGATGATGCTTTGAGCGGGTAGCTCACCACGTCATGTAGCCCACGCCTGTGCTAACGTGTTTATTGCTTCAAAACTGAAGGTGATGAGATCTAAGTTTACTGTAGTAACCACAACTACAAAAAATTACGCTACTGCTTGTAACTAGAGGTAATACCGTGTTTGCCTAAAAGACTATGACTTTATTTCCAAAAGATTACTATTTGCGAATAGGGGGCGTTACACTGAAATCAAATTTGGATACGCAACAGGGCGGTTGCTTATCTGAAGCTATCCACAAAAGGCAGAAAACCGGAATTGAGATATTTGTGTCTTGACGTCTGCGCTTGACAACCTGACACAAACGAGTTGTTTCTGAAAACCTTTGGAAATGAATCATCAACCGCATTCCAAGAATCTATTTGACCTGTTCCTTCATTAAGGAGTATGTATAGTCCTACGGATGTGTATATGTTTGGAAATTTGCTCATCAAAATGCAACGTGCAATGTTAATTAGATGCTCAAAATTCCGAAGTATCTTGTAAAATTACGCATCCCTTCAAAACAGACCACTCAGGCGTAGCCCAACAGTGTCTCAGCGATCCAAAACCTCGCACTTATAAACCCAAAATTATAGTCACTTCTAGTCTATAGTTGAGAAAGGTAGATTTCAGGAAATCGTTAGGCCTGGGTGTGGCTTTCAACGTGCCGTCATGGATCCGAGTAAATAAAACCAAATTTCTGTTGCTTCACATGGGAGCCGAATAATCTTTTACTTACGGCAAGACGATTCGCGTTTTACGAGTTCTATTGTGCCAGTTGGTCAAAACGAATTGTAGTACCCAGAAAATTTACCATCACTAATAGAGTGAGCAAGCATCTCACCGTCAGAATAATCTTTATTGAACTATATTTTATGAAAAACAATACTGAAAGCAACTTCAAAACAGAATGACTGTAAAATCATAGTTCTTGTGTTCACCTATAACGACACCCTCAATGGCTTCAAATTAACTGCTGAAAATTTTCATTAATCAGATAATCCATTTCCATCAGATCAACTCATCTGGCCTTTGTATTTGCGCCGAAACACGGCAGAAAGCTAAGTAATCACCAGTGTTCTTGGTAGTTTGCATCCACATTACCTTCGTTTGAACAGTTCTCCTCCTGTCTTGGCACAGCTATTGCATTTTTTCCGCATAAAACGGGGAAGGCACCGGATTCGAGATTTGCTCGTATTAAGGCGTATTAACTGTACATATCATTGGCCGTGCCGTATTGAAATAGACCTTTATGGTCAAACCCTACTTCGGCACGTTCAAATTGGTCGGCTTCTTACTCCAAGCTGATTCACTTAAATGAATAAATAAATGTGCAATGCCTTGTTATAACACAGTATTTTTTTCATTTTGAAAAAATGAATAAAAAAGAAAGTGACCCATGCAATGCCTGACATAAGCATTTATCAGTGCCTAGGTATTTGAACATCGGAGTCTTCAGATGAAATAGAGGCCATGTTCCGAACGAATTTGGCATCAGCCATAAATTACAGCTTTACGATCTGCAGTATAACGTGAAAATATAGTACATTGAAAATAAAGTTGATAGGTTATTAAAAACTTCCATCAACTTTTTGTTCGCTTTGGGACGCTGTGCTATAGTTCGGCTGAACCGTCTAGCAAAAAAGCAGATAAGGTTACGTCCACAAATTTGTTAAAATCTTCACTGGGCACACATGGTTGCATGGATGCAGGTGCGGATCAAAGAATAACAAGCTACAAACAAAAGCGAACAGAGGACAGTTTCCTTGGGGTGTCGAACTAATGTTAGGGATTCTTCAAAACGGCTCCTGTAGTTTATCATGGCAACTTTTCTGGTCTTGTATTCAATAAGACCACTTGCTTCTCCCTACTTTTACCGCAACCCAGCCTGTTGAGTAACAGGATTCACAATGGAAATCATTGTCGGAGAGTATGCCGCTCAGTCGAGGGTCACATCACCCAAGCTTTTGACGTTCTCGATATTATCAACCAAGCGCAACATACGATATTACCTAAGTGAATAAAGCCTGACCATTTGGCGATCCTCATCTGTAGCTACTAATTTTATTCAAAGAGGATATTGGGATACAAAATGATTCAGTGGGCTCATGGACGGCGCAGAGTTTCACATTCAGCAGCTTCACTAAGACTGTGGGCTCCGATGTGAGCACATCAATTTGCTGTTTTTAAAAAAAACGTGAATGCATGTCAAGCTCATAAATAACCATTGCACTATACGCCGCAAATAGTGATTGCCTGCAACTGAGAAACGTGCTTCACGTGGTCAGTAATACTCCATCAAAGCTATCTAGAAAGAGGTTCCTTTTAAAGAAGCCCGTGAAGAAAAGATTTACTGCGTTAATAATGGAAAATAAATTTGGCGCAAACATATTATTTCCAAGTGTGCGTTTTTAGAGGTGAAATGTTGACACATGTAGCAGGAAAATTGACCGACGCCACTACTACAGTTTTCCCACATAATGAAGGGGCACTTCGGTCCCATTCTATATTGGCTATCACCGATGTTTGTAAACCGAACCAATAAACAACCTGATGGATAAACTAATGTAACAGTTTTTGAAAGTGTCCATGCTACCATATATTAAGAAGAATAAGGTCAGACTAATTGGTATAAATATTATCACATATACTAGACGAGCAGTCATAAATGGGTAGAATGTCTCGGCATTATATCCCCGAAAACTCTAGTCTGGAGTTGAAAGATATTTGTCTAATTGAATTGCTTGCCGTACACTTCGAGACTGGTACATAATTGATCATTATCCCTTGGGGTTGTAATCATACACCGCCATGCTTATTTCGAAACGCATAGGAGAGTAAGCAGGACGAAACACTGGTAGTTATTGTCTCAAAACGCCTTATTTTTCGTCTCGTAGAGACTAACGCAACGCCATGACAGCTAAATCGATGGCATCCGCCTGGTCATTCGATTAGGGAGTAACTGGATTTCTATGATGAGATAATTATAGTGTTCTGACTTGCCAGTCCGTTAAAGGTTGTCGTCGGGTGCTTTCTTCTAATTAAGACCGGTCTTTGTCCTGTAAATGGTTAACATAATTTGCCAAGTTACTGCGCTACGGAGGAGGAATGTTACCAAACATTTTGGACACCTCAAACTGATTAGCAATTTTTTCTTATTAAAGATTCAACTCTGATCTGCTATGCAACACTTTAATCCAATAGAAAATTTGCGTATTTCATATTATAGACTTTGCGGTCATAAGGGTTTTCCTTGAAGGTTATTTCATCTTGCCAGAACATGTTACTTATGGAGTTAGTGAAAACACTTCATCAGCAGAGAAAAGTAACTCACCTACACGTCGCCTTTCCATACCTCTATTAGCAAAACATTCAGCCAGTTTTATGTGGATATTTAATTCTGAGATTTAATAATGTTAGTAACAATGTTGATGACACTTATAAAGCTTATCTATAAAATGGTTTTTGCCTTTGTTAGGACTTATCAATTAGATGGCTGAATCAAAATGGCATCCCGTTCGGTGGCAGTTATAAACTCCTAAATTTCGAGACAGATACCGACCACATACTTGCAAGCCGTGTACTTCGTTTCCAATGTATACTTTATCCCAATCGGCTGGTAAATTGGCCAACACATCTGATCTGATCTTAGGAAATCTCCTGAGTTGTCGTCGGTTCACATGAAGGATTCAACCGGATATTTCCTGTTCACCCTGAAAACTATTAACAACCGACCTCAGAAAACCGTATATATATACCCACTATCAACATGATAAACGCATAATTTTCTAGTGGCCTGGATGTAACATGTGAGATGGATTTGACTGAATTTAGTCTTGAATCAAAATTTGGGTGGTTAGGAAATTTTGTAGCAGACAAAGCTCACTGCCTACAGTATTTTTTGGTGAACAAATGACAACTGCTTATGGATTGCCTGCATAGTTTGAGGGGCTTACGGGTACCAATTCCAAAAAACAACAGGGAATTATTACACGGTCACTGGGTCAGCTGGTCAAATTCTTGAACTTTGATGCTCTGCTTTTAAAGAGCACTTAAGAGGCAGTCGGTTATTTATTTATTTATTTATATTATTTTTGAGACAACGCAAAAACACTGAAAAAACAGATTTTAATGAAAAACCAATTAAGTATTGGATTTATCACATGATGTTGAGAAAGATTCCGATCTCGTACAACGTTCCAACACAAGTGTTTTTCCTATTAACTTAAGTTATATGGGAAGCCTTCGAAAATTGCTACCGTCAGTTGAACATATGTTTCAGTTCACAAATTATTCTGCTGCGCTACCTGATGTTTTTCCTTATATTGGTACCTAGCCATCAAAGGTGTCTCTTGTAATCTCCGAAGCGTTTTCCAGAATAAAAATTACAAGTATTACTTTTTTTACTGCCGTACCGTGTATCATGTGATTCCAGCTGAAACTTGTAAGCCATCCCAAAGATCCTGATATGTCTAGTATTAATTCATCCACGTTGGTTGTACTTCTATTTTCGGAAGAGCAAAATTGCAAATTTCTGAGAAGAAAAAAGTTTAAATCCACCTTGCTGCTCGGAGTCCATAAAAAACCAGACACGAACGCCTTTTCAGTTGAGTCTGTTAGCGCTATGGAACATGATTAATGAGTGAATGAATTTTTCTAAGCATCAAATAGTTTGTTTTGATATATTGAAGCTTGTTTCTAGAGCGAAAAAACTAGGGTGTTTTAAACCCATATCAGACTATGATTCAATCATATTTCATTGTTTAATCCCTTTGAAAGACCGTTAGCTTGTGAGTTGGTGTGATGGTGTTGTTTACATTCTGTCTTATTCTTAAGGTCACCTGTCGAAGTGACCTAATAAGATGGCTCATCAAGATAAAGGCGCCAGAGAGCTGTAAAAGAGCTAGTCTTGTTGAGCTCTTACAGTTTGCTACCAAGGAAATAACATCCAAGGCAGCTGCACACGGCTGGCCAACACCGCTGAAGGCAAAGTTGTCTGATTAGTGATGGAAAAACAACACAACCCGAAGAATTGCAGTGTGATTCTGATTGCGTTGCATTGGGCAAAGTTTATTCATAGGAATCTGAACCCTGAGTCATGAGCCTCTGTGTTTAGCGTTAAGCTTTTCTGCCAATGCTCAGGTCAGCTGAATAAACCACAAAGCACCTAACCTATACGGCCTCACCTAGAGTAAATAGATGACAACAGCCTAATTAGGCAGGATGCTATTTTAAAGCCGAAGCTTTCGGGTATCATTTACACGTTTATTGAATCTGAGCATAACAAGAAGAACTTGAAGTACAGCTCGTTATAAGAATATACGAAAAAAATAATCCGTCACAATCTGATGTACCGTAGAAGATATAAATACTCTTTCTGATGTCAAGGCACCTTTTGCCTCGTCTCCAATTGGTGTAAAACCTTGTTGTGTCGGTGGCAAGTTGCTGTCTGCATAGGTCCAATTTACACTCAGAAAGCTTTACATTAGGAAATAACAAGAAAATATAATCGTTTTAGTAGCGCTGGAAAGACAGTCAGTAGTTTTTGGTGAGCGACGTTTCAATTTTGGCCAAAAGGCTCTGTCAGGCCAAATGAGTTAGTTACCAAGTTGGCCGAATATGCAGGCAGACGGATAACAACTAGCAATGTCTCTTCTGATTAGTACACTGAATCAGTGTAGAATATTAGTTAAAAGGTTCCTTTTGTTATTATGGTTACCATATGCTAACAGTTGTTGGGTTGGGAGGCTTCAACTTATTTTTGGTCTGGTTTTGGTCCTTGATCATCCTATTTAGATAGATTCAGCTAATGAATTACCTTGGGTGCCATTGGTAAATTTTGTGTCTGTGTGATTTTATAAGTGCTAAGACGATTTTGGGAGGTAGGGGAATGGTTGAGATTACGTGAGGTGTTTGGCCAGCTTGGTTCATTCACTTCGGATTTAGGTTAATTCTGTTGATGACTCCACTTTTCTGGTTACCGCACATTACTGGGTCAGTTCAGGTGAATTAAATTTGCTCTTCCATGCTTCTCTGCTACTCACAATTAGATGCTTGGCGATTTCTACAGCCTTGGCGATATATCGCTGCAACGTAAATCGTTGTGTTCGCCTGAAAAGTTCAACATTTCCCAAATGTATTTTATGTATCTTGTCTAGCTGTCTCGATATTTACCTGGGTTTCTTGGCGACCTGTTGATTTTTCACCTGGTGTAGAGTTTTCTGGCTGACTGTCCCATACAGACCTTGGTGCAGTCATTGCACTCAATTTTGAAGACACACCCTTGGTTCTACTCAGTGGAAGGCAATCCTTCAATTGCCTTACTGCAGTGCACAGGGTTTGGCTTCAGAAACGCTTATCTTACGTCAGGTGTGTTTCACATCCCTCGAATTACTCAGGATGTCCCTGGCTTATATGAAATAACAGCAATTGCAATCCATTCTCTGCTTACTTCCACCACAGTTACCAAAGCTCTTCTTACAAGACGCCTAGTCAGATAAGCTAGACATTCACTTCCCGGAAGTTTTTTTACCTTACTTTAGTTGGGTTGCAGCCATATCAACGTCTGCACACACCACCGTTAGCTTGACAACTCAACCAAAAACCACCAATTACTTGCCAGACCCTTCTAAAACGACCATATCTCAATCAGTTTTAACCTTTTCCTTACCAACTGGAAACGAAATATGATTTTCTTGAAGCAGTTTCGGTCATTGGCGCTTCAGTAAAATAAGGGTCATTTGCACCTTACACACAAAAAGAAACTGTAACTATTGCTTAATTAATTTCAGGAGTTTCCAGTTGTGTGTATCTTACAAATACCTAGAACTTGGATGTATATGTAACCCCATGTAGAAGTAACACCAAAAACGAGAGATTCGGCTGTCTCCCGTGAAGAGCAAACTGGTATGCACATGAGTGTATTTCGCTCAAATGCTTAAAGTTTTTCACTTGGTGACTACCACGCCATCACGCTACGAGTGAAGGGTCACCATGTAATCACCTCATAAGGAGACTGGATATTATACCACTGTCGTTCGAGCGCGTATTCTTGCATTGCGACCTAGAATAGCTCTGCACCATGCCTGACGACTTTTCCACACTAATGGACAGGTAAACAGCTTTAACAGATCTATATTTTTCCATGAATTTGCAAAACAGAACGGCCTTTTTGTAGGATGAAACCTTAGAATAGAACGTGAAAATTTCGTCATTCACTACAACTAATAAAGGAGAATGATCAGTTTTGTGTCACTGAAAAGCATCACAGAATCGGTGATGCTTTTTGTCTCATAGTTAATATTTCCAAAGACCATGCTTAGTTCGCTGGTTCAAAGTTAATCTGGTTTTCAAAAATTGTATTAGCGAAGGTTTAACAAGGGTTCTTTAGCTCAAACGATATATTTTCTTGGTTGAGTCAGCCTTAGATGATTGATTTTTTCAAAAAATCCCTCCGAATGGGAATTACTGGTAGCAGTCATTCATATAAGAGATAATCCCATTGGATGACTATAATCTCATGGTCCTCTGAGGCGGTCGGTCGGATACACACAGAAGGAAGATTTTGCCTGTCACATACAATGTATGCAGGACATTCGGCATACAACTCATAGCCTTAGATACTTTGAAATGTTACCCACACATTGCACAAATTAAAGCTGGCACTCCTTAAGTCTAGCCAGAGTTATCTACAGCCAAAAGCATGCCTAGAACAAAAAAGGCATTAAAATTCCTGTGTTCACTGGTTAACTATAATGGTTAATTACGTTCGAGGTAATACATGAATATGTTTACTTTTAAAAAGATGGTCCCAAGATCGTTGGTGCAACCCTAAACTTGGGGCACTTTGACTTCGAAACTACTTTTTGCCGTTCACAAATGCAGTTAATCAACTTTCTTCAGAATTTCGGTTGAAATGGACCTACACGTGGTTAGACTGACACCGTTTTAGCTATCCGACGGCACTCACCCTTGGTATGGCCAGAAAAATGTACGTGAGGCAAGAAGTTAGTAGTTGTATCAAACGAATATGTCGTGGGAGGGGCATTTCAAATATATACTCCAACCGCATGTGTGTATGTTGTCTCACACAGTACACTAAATAATAACGCTAGTATACTGGGGGGAAACGTTCTGCAAGAACTTACATTTGCCTTTTTTTGTGAAACCGTCTTGCCCCTGTATTTTTTTACTTAGACAGCCATATAAACGAAATAGTCTAATTGAAAATGCTCAAGATCTAAAATTTTTCGGCAGCAGTAGTATTTCTAGCAAACATGAAATGAGTCCATAACATAATCTACAGCGAGGTTGATTGCAGGTAGAGAAAAGACGATGATATAAACCGTCTACACTTTCAGTCACGACTTGTCATGCGAAACGCGTTACACTCTACTGCAAACTCCATGCTATTAGATGCTTACCGCAATTACCGAGCCATATCGATCGAAAATTACTTCAGGCAAAAGTGTGACTACCAATGGTTTGTTCATACCGCAAATGAGATTAAATAATTTAATTCATCACCATACACCTAAGGGCTACCTCTACCAAACGGTCTGGTCAAATCCAGACGCTCACGCGTTTCACCTTGTTATCATCATTAGCCAGTGAAAAGAAGTATTCTGAAAGCCGCACACATCTGCATTTTCTGTTTTGCACTCGTGATCAAATTTGTTAAACAACCATGTTGAAGCAATCACTTTAAATTGAAGAGAGGTAGTCTACCTTTTTCGACGCCAAGCGAGCTGTGAAAAGATCATTTGAAGTGGTCACCCTCAAAGTCCGGTTTCGCTCAATCTGAGTTTTGGAGTTCTTCAAAGCAGTTCCCTCGGGAGGAAAATATTAGTTATGCTCACAAAGTTGAGGCTGACTACGATTTGCTGTCTAAATGTACAAGAATCTAAGAAAAGTCACGTATTGGCGTTATTCTTTGCAACTTTTTGAAATCTTAAGCCACTGGGACCGGCTAGAATATCATCTATAAACTTTTCACGAGAGTGGCCATAATTCTGAAACTTTGTTTTCCCCACTTGACGGAGCAACTAAGGAGTGCACTTCTAAATACTGATCAATTTATAAGTCGAAAAATGCTGTCTAATATTTGACGCTTTTATTTTTCACGGAAGGCCTTATATTCTGGACTTTGAACCTCCTTGAAATGCTGACCCGTCACTTGTCCAGGTAAATGCATGCAACTGCTCTCTGGAATAACCCTATCGATCTGTGTTTTGTTTTATTTTGCAAGAGAGGGTTTTTTCGTTCAGACTTGTAGCCTTGCTACCTTGCGCAGAGAAGGATGCTAGAAATCTTGAGTTTGTGGAACACACACGCCCCAGTCGCAGAGAGGAATTTGCATTCGAAGTGCTCTTTGAACCAACGCAAGTTGAAAGTAGACAATAATGAAATAAAGACGTCAGTTTGGCCAGCAAGTCCTGGTCGCATACAATTACCAAGACAGTATTCGCACGCCGAAGTTTAACGCTTTCATGAATTGCTTAACCTGCCCAGGTTGTGACAAAGTATAACACAAATTTAATTTGATTTATTCCAATAAGATGGGCGTATAAGCGAGCCGACAGTGTGAACTTCGAATATGAACTTCAGGCAGTTGATTTCTTTGATATTCAACTGAAGAAATCTAAGCGAGACAGAATAATTAGTAGATCAACTTCCCATTGACGGGAGACTTTAAGTGCATGTTTTTAGCAAACACAATATTCAAGGTATCAGGTATCTGGTCCCACAAGTCTGTCTGACAATGACGTCATGACCCATTGACCTACCCCTCACCCAACCCCCTTCCTTTGACTTCTATTTCTCTAAAGTGTAGCCCCGATCTTAACCTTTTCCACGTGATTTCTGCTACCATATAAATTTGTGATGTATTAGCCAAGATGAACATTCACAGAAAACAAGCTTTGTTCGCTACCTTCTTCGTTCTCATGACTACAATGGGTATATCAGGGAATTTTTTTTACCCAAAACAAACTGAGGGGTTGCTGAAAATTCTCGGAGAGTCCACTACCGTTATTATCCTTCTTGGGACCTATCGGAAAGTCCCAGCCTTAGAGTTTTCATTAGTCATTCATCCTGGTTGGGCATCAAATGTTACGTCAATGGAGTTGTTCCCAATGAGACCCAAAAACGGTGAATCTGGCAGTGAGGTGTCGAAGTGTTTCCAATGACGTTGCTAGTAATACGTTACCTCAGTTATGTTAAAAACACAGTCTAACGAAAACTGTCTTTTTTCAAAAGCAATAAAAGTGTAACACTTTGGTCTTTTAATACCTTAGCTTGAACAAGCTATTAAGAATAGATATAATACACTACCCATAAGTTACCAAAAACTCTTTGACAGCGCACAACCAGTTTCGTCTTCCTCGGGGCCTATCAGGTAGTTGCAACCTCACGTTTCCGTCTGCCTTATGTCCTGCTTGAACCCAAATTGCACGGAATTAGCAAAATACACTCATCTGCCTACCAACCTTGTTTTGACAACAGATCCACTTGGAATTCGGCTGAATCTCTTGTTTGTGGTATTTTTTGGCACGTTTTTGAGAGTCATTAAGAAAAGCTTTTCATAGTTTGTCTGCCCTGTTTTGCCTGTCCATTGGCCCCATGCCCAAAAACTTATGACTTCTATGTATTCTCTCAAAATAGTTGTTGGTGAAGATGCGTTTAAATGTGGAAGGTGCCTAAAATGCTTATCACGTTGTAGTCGAATGACACAGCGGGCAACCTGAACGTACTGGTTACACGATGAAGTCACAAGGAACATCATTTTCCAAATTTACATCCGCTCAGTTTGTAGCGATGTAAGTCATATCGTTTCTAAGAAGGGCAACAAAACTTTGTTAAAAAACTAAAATAACGGGTTCAAAATTATATTGAACTTGAAACGTCACCTAGTGACGACCAGCGAACTTGTTTCTACACCACCAAATCTGCGTGAATCGCAAGTGATTACCCAAATTAGATATTATTTATCCCACCCAATGCTCACCGGTAAGAAGCAGGGATATAGTTGTTTCGTTTTTGTTTAAGTCTTATCTGGGCAGCCGACTTTGGACGTTGTTGTGCACCTATTGCTGATTACTAAGTGTTCATGTATTTCTTGATAAAAACCCTCAGGTCAATTCTTATCAATCATTTTTGTTTGAAGTGGTATCGCTCTTTGAATTATTGTCTTCTGGAAACCGGACCAAGTTTAATGTCTTCTCAGAAGTGTTTAGTTAAGGTGACCGTAGCGACCACCGGCATCCAGGAGAGACAGCGACCAAATGAGTCAACAGAAACTGTCATCTTTACTGAGAGTACATGTTGAATTCCATCAATTAATCATCGGCTAGCTTCCAAGAGCGGGTTCTCTCATTCTCGGGTCCATAAGTTGGAAACGTACTACCCCA